>NW_017306990.1:353235-400415 GCF_000935625.1 Nanorana parkeri
CCTCTGAGGGACCGAGCAGAACAGCCGAGCCAAATGCCGCTCGGCGGCATTCGGCTATTCTCTCACTGCTGTTCGGCATCTTTAAGAATAGCCCGAACAGCAGTGAGAAGCCTGCCGGAGGTTCGGCTCAGCCGATCCAGATGTTGGATCGGCTGAGTCTAACTCCTTCTGCACTTCGGGTCAAGCGAACATGCTGAGCATGTTCGGCTGATCCGAAGCCACACGAAGCAAGCCCATGTACGGCTGATTTCAGCCGATGGACGGCTGAAATCAGCCGTACCAGCCTGAAGTGAATAGCCGAACAGTGTTCGGCTCACTTCACTTCTGATCGGTCATTCACTCGGCTGCCCTCGGCAGCTTCGTGAATAGACCCCTATGTCTCTATCTCTGGAGTCTAGACCCCTTTTAATACATTGTTTTGCTTGCTTTAGAAACTGCAGCTTGACATTGCATGCTATTATTCAGTCTATGATCTACCAGAACACCCAGATATTCTCCATAATTGACTCCCCCAAACATACTCCCCCTAGAGTGTATGAAGCATGCATGTTTAATCCCCAAGTGCATACTCCCTTTTTGAACCTGCAACCTTCCTCCCCTATCTTAATTCTTACTTGATAAAGTCGTTTAAGGAGTCCCTGATGATACACCTTCTTAAAGCGGCCAGGGCATGTACTCTAGCAATGTGGAAGCAAACTGCTTTCCCATCCCTGGACATGTGGTTTCACAGAGTCGGTCTGCCCCCTGCTATGTGGGTAGTTTCTGGGGAGTGACTGGTGGGTGAGATGCTTTGAATGCCTTTTGACTTTATGGTAGATCTCTCCATGCTCCTGTTATACTCCTCCTGCATTCAAATCCTTGAACCCCTTCTTTATGCTTCTTGCCTTGTTTTTCTTTCTCTAATTTTTTCTTATTGCTTTCTTGTATGTCTGCTTTTGTGTTCTAACATGTTTTTATAATTCACTGTTTGTTTAATGTATGCATACAAATTGCGGGAGAGTTTGAGTGGCCTAGCTAATTGGCCTACCAAAGGGTTTGACTGGCTTGGGCTCCGTGGTTAATCAGGATGTTTTTTTTTCTATGATGTATGGATTCCCTACTATTGATCTTGTATTATAATGTAACCCTTTTGCTTTGGATATATCAGGACTGCTTGATGCCTAAATTAGTTTGTCTATTTGCTTTTTTCTGGCTTGTTGTTCTCTTCAAACTTAAATAAAGAATACAAAAAAGAAGTAGCACAAAGAAAAAAAAACACTGGCACACCACAGGAAAATTTTTTAAAAAGCAGGAAATATTCCTTGAACGGTAACACACTCACTCTCACCCTGGAGTACACACACAAATAACCCCCAAATAATACAGTGATTACACTGATTTTAGAAGAAAAATACTGTGTGATCTGCTACTGCTCAGATTCAAATCTCTACTCCAGGAAGGCGCATGACTATGTCTGCAATACAACCCCCGACAGCCAAACAAATCTGACTGGCCAAAGAACAGTCACATGGGTGATTTAGTTTAACTTTTAATAAAATTCAGATTCATTTTGTTTAAAAAAAATCGGATTTGTTAAGTTTGGATGCATCAGCATTCAAAAATGTGTATTCCTACAAAATTTCGGATACATCTGAAATTCAGATAAAATTAAATTCAGAAATTCAGATGCGTCTGAATTTAAGTAAATTCATCAAGAATTTTAATTTGGAATGAAAAGAAACTCAGATGTGTAATAATTGTACTATTTTTCTGATATTGCATTCTGAGAACTTAAAAGAAATATACTGATAACATTCATTTTTGCCTGTATTCACACAGAACAAATGTACAGTATATACTGTATCTTCCATCTGAATCTCCTAGGATTCTGATGAGCCACCTCTGATATTTATAATAGATTTTCAAGGTAGGATCATGTGAGAAGGGGGGTGGGTTTGAAAAATGGTGGAACATACTTGGCATCCTTGTGCTTACGAATAAGATCTAGTAGACATATTTCTCTCAGCAAGGAATCACTGCTGAGGACATAAGAACAATAAACAACACTTATGATATCATTGAAGACAGTTCATTATTTACAAGCTTTTCTACATCACTTCAACAACAAATAATTCTCAAAGCAGCACTTCATTTATTCTAGGTTTAAAAAACAAATGAGTGTGGTAAAAGTCATTTGCTGGTTTAAATATCTTTGTAGCTCTTATCACATTTGATGTAACTGTATAGAAGAAACATTTAATGTGTTTACTCCTAAAACCACAATCAAGAGAATACATTGTTCCCAGCTTGACTCTTTGAGCTTTACAAAAGAAAGAATTTATGGGCTGTCATAATGAAGTGAAGACATTTTCCAACTCACTTCACACTTGAAAATGCAATCATTTGGGGGGCTGATAGAGAGGGAATAATCATATTCTCTTATGAAATCATGAATAAATCAGTGGGTTTTGCTGGGCCTAGGCTGTGATTTCTATCAACGTGATGGCTGCATGAATGTCGTAAATGTCAGATAAAATTAGTTGAAATAATTATATTGTACTGGTGATTTCCAGAAACATTTAAGCAATATGTGAATTAGATGTTGATCACTAGCTAAAAGAAGAAAAAGACAAAAAAACTGTGCCTGAGTGGTTGCCGGAATGGTTCAGGTATTGCTGTTCATAAATAGACATGCTTTTTAATTAATTATGCCATCATCATCTTTACAGTTTTTTCCATTGCTTTTGTTCTGTTTGATTTGCAGCAAATCTTCAATCATCCCTTCACATTATCTGAAAGAGAAGAAAGACCTTGTTCTCCTGAGAATAACAAAACATAAGTATGAACTTTTCAAAGATGAAGGCAAGAATGACAGTGTAATACTTTCAATAATAACAACTCAAGACTATCGTAGGCCAATGAGCATTTTTCCACATTGCATTTCTATAAAATAATGTTTTAGCATAAATTGTGCATGAATGCCTAATTGTGCTAGCTATAATGAAAGATAAGCCAATTAATTAAAGTAGAGTCAAGGATTTTTTTCATCTGTAGCATTTCTTACCCATGTAAATTAAACTATTATGTAGATTGATTCTGTAAGAAATATATTTGTATGTAGGTTTGATGCAAATTATACTCAGTGAAATCGGGATGTTTTTGCAAAGAACATTGCTTCTTTTGAAATGTGTTAAAATGGGATTGTATGTTATATGAAATATGAAGAATATTTGGAGACTGCCATTGGTTTGTAGAAGTAAGGAATGGACTAAAAGAACTAAAGTGTAGAAAATGTTGAGAAATTATAGAGGGGGTAATTTAAATGCAATAATTAGCATCACTGGGTGGCCTTGATAAACTCAAATCAAAAAGCATCAGGTACAGCATGAGGTGACACAGGGGTTTGATCAATTTTAAAGAGTTTTACCTATGATGCTTAAGATAAACAAATATGATATATGGCTGTTCTGATCATTGTTTACTTACCAACACTGCTGTTACTGGATACTA
Source organism: Nanorana parkeri (assembly GCF_000935625.1). Lineage (NCBI taxonomy): Eukaryota > Metazoa > Chordata > Amphibia > Anura > Dicroglossidae > Nanorana > Nanorana parkeri. Next base: position 356,725 of record NW_017306990.1, read on the forward strand.
AGACATATCCTAAGGGAAAGGTCTGCTATGTGGAACCTGAAGGTGAATAGGAGGTGGCTTGCATCAGCGTTGGAGAAGGAAGTAGGTTAGAGAGCGGAACTAAAAAAAAACAGAAGGATCAACATATTATAGTCATATTTGGTTAGCAAACGCTCATAATTTCAGGTATATTAGTAGAGGTGAAAAATAACTTTTACTTTATTTCTCAGCAACTAATATAACTGTAGGTCATGGCCTGCATGACAAAGCACACATTGACATGAAATATTAATTTGCCTTTGCTGACATTTGTCTACTTCTACTCATGCACACTCATGTTGTAAATAACACGTTGCTGGAAAATTAAAAAAATAAATACTTTTTACTCTCTCCTTTCACACTGTCTTGTTATTAAAACCGAGTTGTGCACAGCAGCTCGCTTCCCATTAAGTGTTACAGGCATCTGTCTAGAAATTAGCAATCTGTTTTGTTCTCGGTGATGTCCTTGGTAGTATAATGTTATTGTCATCTCTGTACCTGCAGTGCGATTCTTTGGCACTGATATGTCTGGTGAATTGGTAAAGCTCAGTGTTGACCTAGTTCTCTGTATCTTAGCATCACAATATTAGAGGATTGTATGGCATACCACAACCATGACATAAACAGTATCTCTAGCCTGGTCACACAGTATTCATATAAGTACATGTATGTGGATTTTGCTTTGCTAGTTGTATAGTTAGGAATTCATTCTAGATGATAGACTTCAGATTTAGAAGATGTGGTCATCATAACCATGAAAAGCAAAATATAGTGGAAATCAGACTGTAAAAATAAATGTTAGGTTGTCTATTAATTTACTATGATCTGTTATTGGCAGAGCTACACACGAAGGTAATGTTTTTGCTTCCTATCTAGTACATATATTTCATACATATCACTTGCAACTGGCAGGTGGTGGACTTGAAGCTATTGACTTCAGGTTTTCTGCAGTGATTCTGCAATGCTCTTAACAGCTATACTTTGATTTTGATCTCTTGCTATTTAGGTCTATTCACAAACAGCTATGACGACTGTCCTGTCTGAAAAATGAAGGAAAGATTCCCTGACAGCAACACTGGGGCTTAATATTGTTGACTTCTCTTTCTGATAGTTGCCTAGCTGCCGTGCTGATCTTCTTGTTTCAATAAATTTAGTCACTCACTAAGAACAAGCATGGAGATAATGGGGTTGATTTACTAACCTTATAAACACACCACGAACATGTATACACCTCTGTAGTGTGTTCCCTCCCAGCATGATCTATGGGTGGAATCTAAACACCTTTGTAGTGTGTACACACCCAGCAGGTGTGTTGTGCAAAGCCAAGCATGAATTGCAAGGTGATGTTGTGTAAATTAGCTCTATGTTGTGTTGCTTGCGTTGATGAATTCAGGAATGTAAATGCATGAGCTAACCATTTTTGTCTAAACTGTGAAGCAGCATTATATATGCATCATGTGCATGATTTTTCCATATATGGCATTAGTGGAAATATGCTTTTAGAGACTTTTTGGCTGATAAATACCTTTTGCTGTGTGAAAATCACACGCACCTGGTGCGTGCGTGTGAATAGGTTAGTAAATCACCCCCAATGACTTCTTCTGATCTTCATATTTCTTCTAGTTTATTGACTCTGAAAATTTTAAGCCAGAAGGTGAGCATAGCAGTGAAGCAACTAGTATTCTCAGAGGTCAACAATAGTAACCCTTGTATTTCTCTGAGCAAAAGTTTAGTTTAAGTTAGGCAGTCAGTAGGGATGAGCCAAGTGTTCGATTCGAACATGAGTTCGAATCAAACATCGGCAGTTCGAGCGTTCGCCGAACTTTATGGGATGTTCGCAGTTTGTTCGTCCGCGGACATTTCATGAGGCAAAATGCCCTCTGAAGCTCTGGTGCAAGACTTTGCCCAATCAGGGCTCAGTATTGAATTAGAGCCAATCATGGCCTGCCTATCAGATGTTGGTTAACTACACAATTGGGTGGAGCTAGCTGTCAACGCTAGCTCCGCCCAATTGTGTATGTTTTGACGGCATCTGTCAAAATGCCAATATGCAGTAGGGAGCGGACGGGATGGCGGCCGTTGTTTTTTAAAATTTATTATTATTTCTCTTTATTTTTTATTGTTTTATTTTTTATTTTGTCATCGTCGTGGACAACGCTGGACACCGTGATTGACCATGGATTACTTCGGTGGATCCATTTTTTTTATTTTTATAAAAGACTTGTCAAAAACATGTGTTTTGTTTTTTTTCCAAATAAAGGATTTTATAAAAAGTATGGACTTTTTAATAACTATTTTATTTAACCCTTTAGTGAATGGGTAGGGGTACAAGTACCCCTTACTCATTCACAAGGGAGGGGGGCGGCATCTGGGTGCCCCCCTAATTAAAGGGGTACCCGATGCAAATAAGCCCCCTTTCCCACAGACCCCCACAACCACCGGGTCAGTGTTGTGGGGACAGGGCCCTTGTCCCCATCGGCACAGGGACACCTTCCCCGTGCCGAGGGCATGTGGCCTGGTGTGGGAGGGAGGGGGCCCGCTCGCTTGTCCCCCCATTTCCGGCCCTGCCAGGCCTATGCTCGGATCAAGGGTCTGGTATGGAATTTTAGGGGGGGCCCATGTTTTTTCCCCATTTGTGAGGGTGGGGTTCCTCCTTAAAATTCCTACCAGACCTTAAGGGCCTGGTATGACTTTAAGGGGGAATCCCACACACTTTTTTGTTTTTATTACATGGGGTCCCTCCTAAATATTCCTACCAGACCTTAAGGGCCTGGTATGACTTTTAGGGGGAACCCCACACACTTTTTTTGTACATGGGGTCCCTCCTTAATGTTCCTACCAGACCTTAATGGCCTGGTATGACTTTTAGGAGGAACCCCACACACTTCTTTTTTGTCATTTTTTGTAATTTTTTCATTTGTTTTTTAGAAATGTCAGTTTTGCTGCAACAGGTTCTATACATCCTACAGATCCGCCACTTCACAGGCAGGTTAAGGGGACCCCCCAGGCATGATATTTGAAGGATTTTTTCTTTTTTTTTGTTACCCTTTAAGTGATGTTAAAATCACTGCTCCTTTAAAAAATATATTTTTGGTTTTTTTTTTGGCATTGATTCCTGTTTCCCAGGGCAGTACCCGGACCCCCATACATCTTTTATGGCCAATAACTTGCATATAAGCCCTCTTAAAGGGGACATTCATTTTCGAACGTTCGATGCCCATTGACTTGCATTGAGTTCGAGTTCGTATTCGAACTTTTCAGCCGTTCGAATACGAACCTAACACGGGGGCGTTCGGCTCATCACTAGTAGTCAGTAATTTGAAAGGGTATTCCAGGGGCTTTCTTCATAGAAAGTCAATAATACACCACAACCTGAATGTCATGAAAGCATCCTGTATTAAATACTTATTTGTTAAATTCTCAAACATACATAAAATATATACATTCACTTATTAAACTTGTAAACGTAAAAAAAAAAAACTGACCCACTAATATCAGTTTTCTTTACAATAGGCTTTCCTGTAGATTAGTTCAGACAAAAGAATGGACCAATTCTGTGCAATCCATTTCAAAATGCATTATCTATGACATTCAAAAGGCTAATGGTGTTTGTTACACAACAAAAACCCAGGTTTGACAACTCTGTCTTTGAAAGGCAGTATTTTCAGATTTATTATCTTTCAACTATATCAACAATAAAAAAATGCCTATTTACTGATTATTATTGTTTATAATATTTCATCCTGAGGAAGAAACAAATGAGAATAAGGCAGGGGGGGGAGAGAGCGTGCAGAGGGTGACCCAGGAAATATTATTTTGGGTCACGTTGAGTGGTTTGATATGCAAATGTGATTTGGCCGACTGCATTTTTTTTATTTGTCTAAATATATTCATAAAGTTTTGTAACTATGCCTATGGAATTATGGAATGCACAAAACACACTTACATGGATTCATGAACTGGACAATTCTCTGTAGAGAGATCTGCATGATAACTTATTTATCCTATGGCTGGCTTGATACTTGATAAAGTAGATAGTTTGAATGTGATTGTAATAAAAAGTATTTTAATTACAGAGAAATACATTGGCATCCATCAACCATTCAATGGTTAACCTAAAGTCTCCATCCAAGCTCAGCAACTTCAAAGAGACATTATTTATCGACATCCCTAATTGAATTTAGAACTGAGATACTGTAGAAATAGCAGAATGTGCTGCAGTGTTAATAATGCATAATAACTATACTTTAAAATGAATTTGCAGGCCTAAAACAGTTAGTGCATGTCAGGGATAAAAACAAAAACTCCATGTATAGTACATCTCTGCAATACATCCACACTTCCCCATGTTTTATCTCTTTAACCACTTGCTGTTCGGAGCAATTTCTTACATTTGCACACACATGATAAAATCTGAATTTGTGGCTAGAAAACAGCTTTGGACCCCCAGGCCCTGTAGAATAAAAATATTCTGGTTGCAAATTGTTATGTTGCATGGTATTTGCACAAATGTTTATCAAGCAAGTATTTTTAGGTTGAAATACACTAAAATGAAATGTAGTGCACAGAAACAGAATAGAATACCCAATATTTTGGTAAAATATAAAAGATGGGGTCACGCCAGGTAAATAGATACCAAACATGTCAAGCCTTAAATTTGCGTGCCTCCACAAAACTACAAAAAAACTACAGTAACCAAACTTTTACATAGGCAATGCTTTTACTGCTCATCAGTTTAGTGTTAACAGTGATTGATGGGCCTAGATTTATTGCTCTCACTCGGATGCTCGCGACAATATGTAACATGTTTGGTGCAATTTTTGTTTTGCACATAGGCGCATCCGGTGTGTGTTTGCATTGTATGTGCGTGCACCTGGGGGGCGGAGGACTTTAAAACATTTTTTTTGCATTTTAAATTTTTAAAACATTTTTTACACTCAACTTTATTGCTATTAAATAGGGGGCTAACAAGCCTTTCAGACCCCTAATGTCACCTAGGGACCCCAAAGAAGCTGATGAAGCAAAAATCTGCTTCACCAGCTTCTTCTTCTGGCTCTAGGAGCCGGAGAATGTGCACAGTGCCACCGGAAGTGATGTAATGCACATCACGTCCGGGTCCAGTGATCTTACACTGTGATTCCACCATTATTCATTGTTCCTTCTATAGCTGTAGTAAGCAGGTAATTTCTTTCTGCCGCTTGTATAGGATTTTATCTGTTTTAGGGCTTATGCAAACAAGCACCAAAAGGATCACACAGCAGATTACCTAGCATCTAGTGCAAACATATACATATTTTGACTTGCTACACACTGCATCTCAGAAATGGGTTAAGGCACAATGGGGCTATGGGCAAGGTAGAAGCTTTGGGTCCACTTTTTCGAATGGCCTTTATTAAATTGGAATTAATGTATTTTTTGGCATATGTTTACTGCTAGTTAGCAGTAGATATAAGCCCCAACATTAAAAAAAACCTGAGGAGTCTGCAGTGGATCAGAGACTGGCACCAGCACTGGAAGGACTTTTGAATGATAAAGAGTCATCACATAAGGTAAGTCCCTAAAGCACTATTGGGGGGGGGGGATATTTTTAGCTTTAATGTCACTTTAAACCTTCAGGAGTTTGTATTTTTAGGAATTGGAGGCCCACAATTATAGAAATCCTGCATTAGTTTGGTTTAAAAATGATGAATTCCACGTTCTCTAGTGGGTCCATGTATCGCTTTCCCTCCTGCCCACTTGCACAGGTACCTCCATCAGCTAGCTGGCTGCTACAGAAGCTACAGTAGCTGTGTACATCCAAAGACATACACAGCTTGCGCCCGGCTACGTCCCACCAGCTCCCACAGTCAAACTTTGACTCATTGCAGAAGGAGCCTATAGCTCCTCTGCCCTCAGTTAAGTGTGGGGGAAACGAGGGACAGAAAAAGGTACTGGGCAAAGAATGCATTAAGGTAAAAAATGCTCAGGCTTTATTCCTACCTTAAGAATTGCAATAGGCACATAAGAAGCCTCCCTATTTGCATTGTCTATACTGGCATGAATCCTCTTTATCTGACATTAACTGCCTACAAATGCATTTTCCCTTGTGGAGTGACAGACACTATCTCTAACCAGCTGCACTACCCTATTTCCCTGGTTTACTGCAGAAGCATGAAGGTTGTAACTGGGTCCCCTATCCATCAGGCCCTGTGCTACTGTCTAAGTTTAACACCAATATCTATACCAGTGAGGTTTAAATGAGGCATTTGTACAATTGTATATTACTGTTAAAAATATAATTATTTAAACAAACATCTCTCATTAGAAATCCAACATTTAACTGTTACATATATTCCTGATCACCTTACATTGTTGGCATATCTTCATATTTTTGTTACAGCCCATATTTTTGTTACAGCCCTTGTTTTTGTATCATATTCAAAAATTCAAGTAGCATATATTAACAACACTCTACAATCGTTTTTCAATAAATATTGTATTCAATATGCTCTTTCCACAACTTAGAGCTGGTGTGGGACACTGTAGGTTAGACATGTGCACCACCCAAAGATTTGTTTCGGTTCGTTTAATTTAGGATTTTTTGTTATTTCGTTTTTTGGGATTCAGGTCTGAAAGTCAATTTGTTTTGGGATTCAGACAAATAGGACCTTTGTATTAATTTCAGATGTGTTTAGGAAAAAGAAGTCATTTTTTTTTACTTTTGACAGTCCACGGAAACAATGGAAAAAAAAAACAACAGTGTGCGGCTCCCCCCAAATAATACCAGACCCTTTAGGTCATAATAACAACTCTGCTCCCGAATGTCAACACTGGGGTGGAAAACATCCTGTCATGTCATGACTCACTCTGCCCCTTTGTTGACATTTGGGAGGAGATTTGTTATTATGACAGTTTTGCTCCCGAATGTCAACAAAGGGCAACAAGTCCCGTGACATCATGACTCGCTCTGACCCTTTGTTGACATTCAGGTCAGAGCTGTCATTTTGCAGCCAGAGTTCGTCGGGATGGGCCGTGTTGTTGGGCGTCCGGTATTTTGTTCTTTCAGTGAGTCCACGGCCATCCATTGTGATTGACAAGGTTCTACATTGCTGGATGACATGATTAACCTGAGGATTACATCGATGGACTTGTTTTTAATAAAATACCTGTTAAAAATTGTGTTGTTTTTTTAATTCAAATAAAAGACTTTTTTTTACAGTGTGGTGTGTTTATTTACTAATTTACTAGGGGTAACATCTGCCTCTTACTCATTCACAAGGGTGAAAGAGGGCACACAGATTCTGAAAAGCCCCCTGCCCACAGATCCCCACAACCACTGGGCCAGGCGTGTGGGGATGAGGCCCTTGTCATCATCAACATTGGGACAAGGTGCTTTGCCAGGGGAAAAGTTTGTTTTTTGGGCATTGGGGTCCCCCTTAAAATTTCTACCAGACCTAAAGCATCTGGTATGAATTGGGGATGGGATGAATTGGGGAGGGGATTCTACTCTGTTTTCTTTTTTTATTTTAATGTTTAACAACAAAAATTAATTGAGAATGACATTTGCAAAAAAATTTGGATGCATCCGAACTTTTCATTTACAGAAAATGCAGATACGTTTGGATTCATAATTTTTTAATTCACAATTTTGGATGCATCTGAATGTCCGAATTTCTGAAAATTTGTATGAATATCAATTTGGAATTAAATGAATTGCACATGTCTACTGCAGCTGTAATATGCCAGCCCTATACCAAGAGCTGAGTGATCATGTAAATGTCAACTTTTGGCCTCTCCTCCTTGCAGAGAATGGTGACTGTCAGTTCCTGCTCTCTGCAGGGAATCCCTCCTCTCCTCTCTGTTTCTACTGCACAGCTAGTTTTGGCTCTAGGAAGGTAGAGCCAGCTGGCACTTAAGTATCGAGGGTGGATCCCGACAATGTTCCTGCTGCAGTGTGGCTCTCCACTGTCAGCATGTCAACATGTAGTGGGCAGTAGCACGCTTCCAGGTAACTTTGGGTCACAGCAGGAATACATTAGTAAACATGCTTCTGTGACCCAAAGCAGAAGTAAAGACAAAAAAAACGTTTTTCTTTGTTTACATTTTTCTTGGTCTGGCCCAGGTTTTTACCTTTTTACTATCTACCTTTTACATTTTGGAGTAAATTTTAGCAACAAAATAGGGGAGAGTATAGTCAGGAATAAATCATTTTTTTGATGATCTTATGGGCCTCTTGTAGAGTTGAAGATCTACAACTTTAAAAACTGTTTTGTTTAAAAGCATAGCATTAACATACACAGCTGGTTTCAGGGTTTTCTTTTTATCGTTTTTTTTTTCTGGCTAGAAATTGAATTCAAGATATTTTAATCTGTTGCTGTGTGGTGCTTTAGAGTTCAGATTTCAAACACAAAATGAACAAGATTCTATATTTCAGCTAAAAAGGGTATTTCAGCAATTAGCCTTCTGTCAAGAACTTAATTAAAAGGGCAGCTGGTTCATCCCCATCACTTATGCAGAACCCAGGCAAGCAGAAAATAAATCTGTGTTCTTGCTAAATGGCTACAGCATTTAATCCACATAGGAGTAAAATACCTGATAATGCAGTCATTAAAGATGTCTAGTAAATCTGTTTCTGTTAACTCTTGCATTTGCTTCCTACACATTTTGACATTAGGAAATTGGTAGGCCGGACTTACATATAGTTGGCCCTTACAGTTACTAAAGCTACAACACAATAAAAAGATATATTTGTTAGCATAATATGTATGTTTATATAGAATAATACATGTATATTTTCCCAGTTAGTCTGTTTCTTATTACCCTATGCTGATATGGGCTACGGGTAAAGTAGTATGTAGAGCTCCTTTCTTACAGAGTAGGCAACCATTATTTCTGATGCTGAAGGGTGATAAATGAAGTGTAGGGGGAAACAAAACGACTACAAATCTTTAAAACTTCCATTGTGACAACACAAAACATGAACTAAACAATCATTGCTCGCTACATCCTGCAGCACTTAGTTCTCTGAGTAAGGGGGTCTGAGACTCAACCCCAAATGCAAATATGTACTGAATTTTACCCCAGGATCTCAAAGCTAAATCCAGGAGACCTTGATAATCGTTTTCAGGAATCCATTACACTGTGACTTCTTCTTGAGGCACTAGAGCTGATAGACATACTGTCCTCCTTTAGTGTGGCCACTATAGCTTTTGCCCCAACTTTTATGCCCCAATTAGAACTCACTTTACTTCCCACTGTATTCATTGCTGGTGACACTAGAGACAAGGGTAATAAACTCCCTTTCATTCTGAGCTTTTAGGATGCATTCACATTGCCGAAACATGTAAGGTGTTAGGGATTAGTTTGTGGATAGGTAAGTTTAGGTCAGTGTTGGGGCCAGAGATTAGATGGTTTGCTTTTGCTTTAGTGGTTAGAGTTAGGGTTATGGTTTAAGGCATTAGCTAAGTGTTAAAACAACAATCATTGATCAAGAAGTCAGAGCAGCTCACCACTACCTTCATATTGCTTCCATAAGGTTGCCATGTCCTCTGCACTGTCATTCATTCCTATGAAGAGTTCATATTCCCCTGCAGTACAAAGTCCCCTAGGAATGAATAGAGAGTGCACAACACATCTGTAGACTTGATTCAGGTGATTTTGATATGATGTTGTGTAGCTTTATTAGACATATATTGCTAGACCAGGGTTAGATGAGTATAAGTGGAAAGCTACAATATAAATGTAATTACAACTGATTTACCTTGCAAAGGGTTTGTAATTCTGTTCAGCCAATTTTGTGATTCAGTCTTTAATACAAGTCGGCGGCCAACAGTACACAGTAGTAAATCACTACACTATGGTCCAGGACAACACTATTCTTTGATTGGGAAATACAGGACCAGCAGCACATTGATAAGGTCATACCAGTACTAGCTCTTTCAGTAAACATTTTTAATAATAGACTGCTCATGGTGCAAAGCATGAGAACCCTGGTTGGCTTAGGGTTCTGCCTCTCTTTTCTGCAGTATGATTGCTTAAATGCAGGAGATGCAGGAAGACTAACAACTAGAGAAATGCATTAGCTTATGCTAGTTGTATTAAAAAATATATGTAAAGCCCAACTCTATAAAAAGTTTTCATGGGGAAGTGTTAAAATCTGAAAGATAAAAACTCATGTAAGATTTTATTGCTGTTTGTGTTCCCATTGGAATGATTTCCCCACACTTTCAATACTCATACTTTGCTTTCTTTACATTACAATTGTTATTATGTAAATATAGATCTTTTTATAGTAAGGATGTGTTCCTTAACAGCCTTGCTGTGTTTAATGATTTCACTATTTTGCAAAGCTTCTTGCAGAACAGGTCCTGATCTGTGCAGGTTGTGTATCTGGGGAGAGGTCACAGGGCTAGAGTACAGGACCAGAGGGTTTAACACACTGGTGGGCTATGTGTCTGGAGGTTTTGTGCCTAGGATAGCATCCTATGCTAGAGTCCACAAGCTGGAACTGAGTAATAGAAGAACCTGTCATTTTGCTGCTGAATTGCTACAGTGTTAGTTGTGTGCTCCTAGATGCAGATATCCGCCCAATGGCTGTTAGCAAGAAAAGCTGTAGGGATTTGGATATTCCACTGTATCTGGCCTATTCTACTTTCAAGTTATGCATTTAAAATACATTCAAGACTGGAGTGCATTTATTGCATACTTCAAGCAAGTGTAACTACCTGAGTGTTCTTAGGGTGGAGTTATACGTGATATACAAGCCCGAGGCCCAAGTGGAGGCACTGTAAGAAAGAAGATATCAGGAATAGTCCCCCATCTCCTACTTAAAGTTGGCTCAGATCTCCTGTCTTACACACGTACATAGGAGTAAGTGGATGTAAACTGTTTACATTTTTCTTGGTCTGGCCCAGGTTTTTACCTTTTTACTATCTACCTTTTACATTTTGGAGTAAATTTTAGCAACAAAATAGGGGAGAGTATAGTCAGGAATAAATCATTTTTTTGATGATCTTATGGGCCTCTTGTAGAGTTGAAGATCTACAACTTTAAAAACTGTTTTGTTTAAAAGCATAGCATTAACATACACAGCTGGTTTCAGGGTTTTCTTTTTATCGTTTTTTTTTTCTGGCTAGAAATTGAATTCAAGATATTTTAATCTGTTGCTGTGTGGTGCTTTAGAGTTCAGATTTCAAACACAAAATGAACAAGATTCTATATTTCAGCTAAAAAGGGTATTTCAGCAATTAGCCTTCTGTCAAGAACTTAATTAAAAGGGCAGCTGGTTCATCCCCATCACTTATGCAGAACCCAGGCAAGCAGAAAATAAATCTGTGTTCTTGCTAAATGGCTACAGCATTTAATCCACATAGGAGTAAAATACCTGATAATGCAGTCATTAAAGATGTCTAGTAAATCTGTTTCTGTTAACTCTTGCATTTGCTTCCTACACATTTTGACATTAGGAAATTGGTAGGCCGGACTTACATATAGTTGGCCCTTACAGTTACTAAAGCTACAACACAATAAAAAGATATATTTGTTAGCATAATATGTATGTTTATATAGAATAATACATGTATATTTTCCCAGTTAGTCTGTTTCTTATTACCCTATGCTGATATGGGCTACGGGTAAAGTAGTATGTAGAGCTCCTTTCTTACAGAGTAGGCAACCATTATTTCTGATGCTGAAGGGTGATAAATGAAGTGTAGGGGGAAACAAAACGACTACAAATCTTTAAAACTTCCATTGTGACAACACAAAACATGAACTAAACAATCATTGCTCGCTACATCCTGCAGCACTTAGTTCTCTGAGTAAGGGGGTCTGAGACTCAACCCCAAATGCAAATATGTACTGAATTTTACCCCAGGATCTCAAAGCTAAATCCAGGAGACCTTGATAATCGTTTTCAGGAATCCATTACACTGTGACTTCTTCTTGAGGCACTAGAGCTGATAGACATACTGTCCTCCTTTAGTGTGGCCACTATAGCTTTTGCCCCAACTTTTATGCCCCAATTAGAACTCACTTTACTTCCCACTGTATTCATTGCTGGTGACACTAGAGACAAGGGTAATAAACTCCCTTTCATTCTGAGCTTTTAGGATGCATTCACATTGCCGAAACATGTAAGGTGTTAGGGATTAGTTTGTGGATAGGTAAGTTTAGGTCAGTGTTGGGGCCAGAGATTAGATGGTTTGCTTTTGCTTTAGTGGTTAGAGTTAGGGTTATGGTTTAAGGCATTAGCTAAGTGTTAAAACAACAATCATTGATCAAGAAGTCAGAGCAGCTCACCACTACCTTCATATTGCTTCCATAAGGTTGCCATGTCCTCTGCACTGTCATTCATTCCTATGAAGAGTTCATATTCCCCTGCAGTACAAAGTCCCCTAGGAATGAATAGAGAGTGCACAACACATCTGTAGACTTGATTCAGGTGATTTTGATATGATGTTGTGTAGCTTTATTAGACATATATTGCTAGACCAGGGTTAGATGAGTATAAGTGGAAAGCTACAATATAAATGTAATTACAACTGATTTACCTTGCAAAGGGTTTGTAATTCTGTTCAGCCAATTTTGTGATTCAGTCTTTAATACAAGTCGGCGGCCAACAGTACACAGTAGTAAATCACTACACTATGGTCCAGGACAACACTATTCTTTGATTGGGAAATACAGGACCAGCAGCACATTGATAAGGTCATACCAGTACTAGCTCTTTCAGTAAACATTTTTAATAATAGACTGCTCATGGTGCAAAGCATGAGAACCCTGGTTGGCTTAGGGTTCTGCCTCTCTTTTCTGCAGTATGATTGCTTAAATGCAGGAGATGCAGGAAGACTAACAACTAGAGAAATGCATTAGCTTATGCTAGTTGTATTAAAAAATATATGTAAAGCCCAACTCTATAAAAAGTTTTCATGGGGAAGTGTTAAAATCTGAAAGATAAAAACTCATGTAAGATTTTATTGCTGTTTGTGTTCCCATTGGAATGATTTCCCCACACTTTCAATACTCATACTTTGCTTTCTTTACATTACAATTGTTATTATGTAAATATAGATCTTTTTATAGTAAGGATGTGTTCCTTAACAGCCTTGCTGTGTTTAATGATTTCACTATTTTGCAAAGCTTCTTGCAGAACAGGTCCTGATCTGTGCAGGTTGTGTATCTGGGGAGAGGTCACAGGGCTAGAGTACAGGACCAGAGGGTTTAACACACTGGTGGGCTATGTGTCTGGAGGTTTTGTGCCTAGGATAGCATCCTATGCTAGAGTCCACAAGCTGGAACTGAGTAATAGAAGAACCTGTCATTTTGCTGCTGAATTGCTACAGTGTTAGTTGTGTGCTCCTAGATGCAGATATCCGCCCAATGGCTGTTAGCAAGAAAAGCTGTAGGGATTTGGATATTCCACTGTATCTGGCCTATTCTACTTTCAAGTTATGCATTTAAAATACATTCAAGACTGGAGTGCATTTATTGCATACTTCAAGCAAGTGTAACTACCTGAGTGTTCTTAGGGTGGAGTTATACGTGATATACAAGCCCGAGGCCCAAGTGGAGGCACTGTAAGAAAGAAGATATCAGGAATAGTCCCCCATCTCCTACTTAAAGTTGGCTCAGATCTCCTGTCTTACACACGTACATAGGAGTAAGTGGATGTAAACTGTCAGTAGAGAGTCCTCCCACCCTTGTCCCCCTTCATGCAATTCTGAAATTAACAAAAGCCAATTGACACTGACCCTAATAGATTCAGACAGAAATGATTTAGGTTTAAAACAAATAGTCTAACTCTTCTCTTTGGTAGGAATGAGGTGCATCATAATGGAGAATGTGCAACTGTGATGGCGAAAAGAATGATTAGGAGACTTGAGGAATTTTAAACTAGAATGTGGTGAATGGGGGGAAGACAATATTAATGGGAAAAGTGGATACATTTAAGAAGGTAGAGTATGTAAGTTACCAGTTATAGAGGTTACTTATTAGAAAGAAAAGTAAGGTGAAGATTGATGTGCACCTAAAGTCTTTTTTTTCTTTTAACTTTTGGATTAATGTCACCATTGAAAGATGTCCCTTCTATCCAGCCAACATTTGGGACACAGAAGCCATTACTTCAAGAAAAATCTAATTAAAAAGAAAAAATAGGATAACAAATGTATGCAGAGCCAACTAGACAGGAGGCTCTACTATTTGTGGTAATTTCCAATAGGCTAGGTACTCCCAGTGAGACCTACAAGCCAATATGTTAGCACACAATGCACCCGTACATTCAGAGTAAACCCATTAATATCCATCAATGTGTGCAAGCAAAGTCTTCTAAAATGCTCTGCATCAATTTGATGACAGTGGCTCTGGAAGGAGGATCAGAGAAAGCGGACATGTACATATGCTATTGTGCACGCACAATCCCCAAAAGTTGGCTACAATGTGCATAGCCAACTTTTTTTTTCAAAGATCTTTTTTTTCTTTTATATAAGTAAAAAAACTGTGGTTATTTAATACCACCACATAGAGGAAGTCAGTTAAAATTGCATAAGAAACAAATACACAGCAATGTTGCTTAATATAGAACACAGTACTAAACTATGCAGTGTTTGCCGAGTGTTTGGTTCTACTTTGAGTGCGCAAAAATCAAATGGGAACCTTAAAAAAACAATTCTAAATGCTATGAGTACATTTTCAGCATTTCTAGGAATAAAAGGAAACAACAATTTAATAGAAAAGTTTTAAATAAAATGTATAAAAGGAAAACATCTACATTTGTGGTAATATTTTGTGTATATTTTCCTTATTATGTTCAAGGCTGAAAAACAAATACCTGTGGTTATTTAATACCACCAAATGGCAACTATCTGTCTAAAAATAAAATATATACAATTACCTTGGTCACAGTGTTATTTGACAGAGTAAATTTCAGTCAAATTATCAGAGCACAGAAAGCTAAAAAATGACATGAAAAGGAAGGGGTGTAACATGCTGGTCCTGAAATGGTTAAAGTAGAAATAAACTCAAAATGTGAAGATTTGCTATGTTATAGGGAACAGTTTAGAAATGTATATGTTGCCTACGCTGTACCCAGAACATTTTACCATTTACCCTAAATTGCTACTGATAATAACAGTGCACTCCGTGGTATGTGAGGGTGCCTAGGCACAGTGCCTAAAAAGTCTAGAGCAGTGTGCTTTACAAATTGGCTGCTGCACTCTGCTACTTCAGGAGCCTGAAGCTAGCAAAGCACACTTCTCATAAATGAGATTAAAGTAGAAAAAAAAAAGAAAAGCCAGGAGGAAAGCCCAGTCAAGAGCTTGTCTCTTCTCCATTCACAGAGCTCTCTTGGCTGCAATAAGCAGAAAGTAGGGATATCCCGATACTATTTTTTTCAAGACCAAGTACAAGTATATTTCCCTCAGGTACTTGCTGATACCAATTACTGATACTTTTTCTTTTTCTTACTTTTTTCTAAAACAATATAGACTAATGATTTTAGGGCAGTTTCTTTATAATTATGAAGAACTGTAACTCACAAGACACTGTGAAAAAAATAAGAATGCAATTAAGATAAATAGCAAGTAGTAGAGGCATTTATGGGTCTTGAGCAGAAGTGTATGTTCATACAGGAGGAGTTTATTCTTGGACAAAATAAATGTCTCTTGTTTGCACATGCAATACTGCTCAAGACCTGCGAGAGCCTCTACTATCTTTGATTTATCTACTGATATCACTTTGCTGTAGTACATACTGTCCAGGGAGTAGCAGATACTTACCGGACAGTATGATGTGTTTTCCAATGGAATTAATGCAATTAAGGATATTTTTTGCTATCTACAATCTAATGAACCTAATTTTATTGTGCCTGGAGCTCAGATTTGCATAGTCAATGCAAATTTAAATTAGTATGTACAGATGAAAGTAACCCTTATGCATCTAATAGTAATGAGAGAATATTGTGAGTATTGATATTAGACATGTGAATTCAGATTCGGACGAACCTGCAAATAAACAAAAATCAGTCGTCCGAATGCGAAAAACACATTTTTTATATGACTGAATATACGAAAACGATATTCGGGCATACATAAATTCGTTTTCAGAACGTTCGGTGGCTATGTTGGCCACAGACGTGTTCTGCGCATGCCTGCTGCCATCTTGGAGATGGACCGCATGATGTCACATGAAGGTGATTGTATATATATATTTAAAATAATCATGTATTTTTTAATAAATATCTTGTTAAAATAATTTCATAATTAATGAGTATTAATATATATGTGATATTGTCCCATGGTATCCGGATACAACACCTTAAAAGCCCTGTGCTTTCCCCTTTGTTGTTATGCAACTATAGCCATGATCATATATTGTCAGCAACATCAGCCAGCACCCCTGACCAGTTTGTTGACATTACCTTAAAAAGGGGCAGAAAAATTACAAGATTTGGCTTCCATAGACTTCAGCAGCACTGAACTTTTTGAAACGGAACTTTGCTCTGTTCGCTTATCACTAGTAGTCAGCAGTGAAGTACACCCTTACATTAGTGGTTAGTGGCCACTTACATTGATGATAGTTAAAATATTCTCTTAAATGAGCGATCAGTGTCAATAACAGGATTACACCGTATGTTGGTGGTCATTCAAAAAGTGACTGCTTATATGTGTGTTCAGTGGTAAAGTGTTCCCTTATATTGATGGCCAGTGGGAGTTAAATAGATCATTGGTGTCTGTGATTACCTACCTGTGAAAGGACAGGCCATGCTGCTCCTGCATCTATCTTAGCAGCTACACAGAGTACCTCTGCCTTACACAAACCAACAGTATTGTTGGTAAACAAAACCCATGCAAACAAAAACAATGTAATTAATTTTTATCACTTTTATAGTTTCCTGTGCCCTAAAAATCTTGGAATAGTCTTTGTTTGAGATCATAAATGGGGGACACGTTTTCTATTGATAATTCTACTCATTTAATGTAGGCAATTACTGTATGTGTGTCTGAAACATGACACGTGTATAAAGCAAAAGGACACACACAAGCAGTCATAAATTTGTGCGTATTAAACAAACCATTAAAGTGCTGGTTAAATTAATTAATAAGTATAATACAATTATAAGTGAAGGCTGCCAAGTAACCCAGTCACCAGGGACTTCAGCAGCAAGCTATTCCTGCCTGATGAGCACCACAATACAGAATGTCTTATTTCTCCTGTTGCATTTCGCTAAATTGTTATATGCATAGCTTCAGTTCCTCTTCTTCTTCTCCTTCTTCTCCAGAATAAGATTTTTTATCTGCTATAGAAAATCAAAGAGCCAACTGGCCAAGAGATCCCAAAGTAATACTATAACCATACAAAATCAAAAGGTTATACATCTCACCAATTTGCATTCCACCCAATCAATGCATATTACACCTAATAATTTAAAGGTCTCAAACTGTGCATTCAAGTATTTTTTTCCAAAGGTGTAACAATCAGTAATAGTAATAGTAGTAACAATAGTAATCAATCATGAAATATGAAAAAAAACCTCCAGTGTTAATTAATATGACCTGTTTATAAGCTGATTCTGTTTAGCAATGTATATAGTATATTTGCTTAATCGACTAATCTCAAAATCCATTGGACAAAATGTTCCACAATAAAGAACCTGAAAAGGGAATTATTTTAGACATTGAACAGTAATCCTAAAAATGTATTAAGGAAATGAGTGTGAAGAGCATTGGAGGAATACATTGGTCATATTTTAGAAAGTTAATTAAGTACACATATTTCAGGCCTAGTACTTCATGGTTTCAGGCAATTTACTTAATATATTCCATGTCAGTGGGAAGTATTGGTGATGAAATTCATGACTGATTAAATGATAAGGAATACAGCTTTATTATGTTGACACAACAGGTCCTAGGTTAAGGTGTAAAATATTGCTTTCCAACCTATTATATTGATTTTTTCTATAATCACAATACCTTGAAATCCATCACATGTGGTCAAAATCTTAAACAAAAGAAGCTAAGCCGTTAAATGGCTGCTTATGGGCAGAATAGGCTAATGCTTATGTCAGACAGATAAAGACTTGCTATGCCTGCATTTTAGTGTATGCATCTGCTCCTGTTGTGCCCTGCTGTGTGTGAAATTTCAAGCTTGGAAGCTGAATGTTCAGTCAAATCCGGCATTAGGCTGGGCATATATAAAAAGGCAATAAAGGTAAGTGTTCTTTACCTTTTCAGCATTGCTTGCTCCAATCTGGGCACATAGCGGCACAGTAACAAGCACTTCTGACCATAGGAAATTATCATTATAACATGAAGATCCATCCATGCAGCTAATCAAGACTCGTTTCTCATGTTAAAGAAGAAAATAGGATTTTTGTCTTACCTGTAAAATCTTTTTTCTTGGAGTACATTACATGACAATATTCAGGAACATCGGGGTTATGCCGCTGTCTTCGGTAGACTGGACACTGGAAAAACAAAGCTGAAAAGGACAGCCAAGTATAACCCCTCCCTTGGTCAGCAAGCCACAATTTTGTAGAAAGCAATAATAGGAGTGGACCATAAGACAAGAAGGGATGGACAATGGTCCAGTAATTAACTCCAAGAAAAGGATTTCACAGGTAAGACAAAAAATAATTAGTACATTACAGGACAAAGGGCAGTATTGATGAACATAGGGATGTCCAAAAGCAGTCTGAAAGAGGGGTGTACAATATAGCAACAAGGACTAACAGAGAAAAAACATATCAATAAAAGCAGCCCAACAGAGCCTACATAAGCTGACATAAGCGGAGACATGAATGTCTTCCTGGTAAAACTTTCCAAACATGAAAACAGAACACTGAGTGACAGCCTTGCAAATCTGAAAACGAGAAGATTGATGCTGAAAAGCTTAAGAAGTGCCAACATGTCTGGTTGATTAGGGTTTTACAGGGGAAGAATGGACCTTGAGGAAGAAATCACCTTTGGAAGAGAAGGAAGCCTCAAAACAACCTTGTTTGTGTGTAGGGTTCTTTACAGGTTAAGCCTGTCAACTATGAGACGTGTCCCACCAAAGTGATGGAAAACAGAAAAGTAACCTTATAAGTAAGGATGATCAGAGTTATGTCCCTAATGGGCTCAAAAGGAGGTTTCTGGTGCACCAATAGAACCAGACTGATAATTCACAAAGTCAAAGGAGAATGCACAGGAGGGTTGATATCAGCAATATTCCTTCCAAGGGGAAATAATAGACTTAATGAAAAGTTGACATTCTAGCCTTTAAAAGCATAGGAATCAGTGGCGTAACAACCACCATAACGACCCACGCAAAGCGATATGGGGCAGAGGGGGCCTGGTCAGCAGCCAAGAAGGAGGAGGCCCGGGCCCAGTGGCGGCAGTGAAGGAGGCTGGGCCAGGCAGCAGTGGCGGTGAAGGTGGCCAGGCCCGGAGGCAGTGGCAGTAAAGGAGGGGGGCCTGGCAGTGGTGGAGGAGCAGGAGGCCGGGGCCCAGCAGCGGTGGAGGAACAGGAAGCTGGGTGGCGGAGGTGGAGGAGGCTGGGGCTCAGCAGTGGCGGCTGACAGGTAGGAGGAGTGCAGTGTGCAGGGAAAGGGACCCCAACCAACCCACCTGAGACCCTGCAGAGCCCACCATAGAGGGTCTCAGGTAGGCTGTGTGGGGTCTCAGGTGGGCAATGCAGGGCCTCTGGTATGTGCGGGGTCTCAGATGGTCTCTGCGGGGTCACTCTCAATTGGGCTGTGCAGGATCTTAGGTGGGTGCTGTGGGGTCTATGGTGGGCTCTGCGGGGTCTCAGGTGGGCTGTGCTGCATCTCAGGTGAGTGATGCGGGTTCTATGGTGGGCGCTGTGGGGGTCTATGTTGGGCTGTGTGGGATCTCTGTTATGTTAGTGGTCTCACGTGGGTTGTGCTGGGTCTTAGGTGCGCTCCGCAGGGTGATAGATGGGCTCTGCAGGGTCTCTGCTGGACTGTGCTGGGTCTATGGTGGGCTCTGCAGCAGTTAACGGTGGAGTGATCTCTTCTACGTCTCTGACGTCAGAGCCAGTGGGAGCAGAGCTGAAGAGAAGGAGACGACGAATGGGGGCCTGTGATTCCTAGTTACGCCCCTGATAAGAATAATAGACTCTGAAAGGCCCCCGTTCTTCAGATCCTAGGCTTTAACAGCCAGGCTGCTAAAGCCAGCAACTGAGAAGCAGGATAGTAGAAAGGATCTGGATGATCTGGGAAAGCCCATGAAGAGTCTGCCAGGAGTCTTATGAGATTCAAGTACCAGCTCCTCCTGGGCCAGTTCAGCGTAATGAGAATCACCACAATGCCTTCTACCGTGGTCCTGCTGAGCAGGTGAGGGGGAGTTTTTAGAAGAGGGAAGGCATAGATCAGGCTGAACTGATCCCACGATGCCAGCTGGACATCTACTGCAAAGGCTAGAGAATCCATGGATCTAGAGACTACCCTGACCAGATTGTTTTTGAACCTGGAAGCCAAGAGGTCTGCCTGTGAAAAAAAAATGGTAAAATACCTAGGGGTGAAGCGACAACTCTTCATAGACCAGATGTTGTTGACTAGCTGCTAATTCTCCACCAGTGAAATGTGCACAGGACCAGAACGTGGAGTTTCACTAAGGTCAAAATCAAGTCTGCTTCTCTTTGAGCTGTGAGACTTCTGGTTCCTCCTTGATGGTTAATATAAGTCACAGCTATGTACATTGTACAACTAAATTCTACTTGTACGGCCCCATAGCTGAAAAGTCCAGTGTACAAGGCACAACTAAACCACGCTGAACACCAGAACCTTGAAGAGCGGTTTTCTCTGGAGTGCAGGTTCCAGGTACTAAGAGGGTATAAAAGAGGTGCTTGCCATTAAAGGGCAT
Organism: Nanorana parkeri; assembly: GCF_000935625.1. Classification (NCBI taxonomy): domain Eukaryota; kingdom Metazoa; phylum Chordata; class Amphibia; order Anura; family Dicroglossidae; genus Nanorana; species Nanorana parkeri. The sequence goes on from NW_017306990.1 coordinate 377,580, forward strand.
ACACAAGAGCCACTTCTTATACAAGCAAAAGTAGGGAATGGAGGGTTTCTAGAGAGGTATAAAGGCAATGACCATATATATATATATATATATATATATATATACATATATATATATATATGTATATATATATAATCATTGCTGCCATGTCCAGCTGTCAAACCTAGTCCACGGCCATTTCATGGGATGTTGGTTTCGTCCTAATAGACCCTGAAGGTAAATGTAGCTCTTTCCCACAGCCCTTCTCCCTGCCCAAAACTCTCCCCCTCAATTAAGTCAAGCAAGCAAAAGTAGGGAATGGAGGGTTTCTAGAGAGGTATAAAGGCAATGACCATATATATATAAAACACATATCAAAAGTTTATTGTACATAAAATTAATAGTTAAAAATGAATCCAATACATGGAAACTGTATTTCTATCCATGAGTTGTTTGGGTTTGCATATGCCAAGTGAACACATTTTCAATCCATGCATGTAGGTTTATGCAGTCAGGATAGTGGAGCTATCCTTCATATAATGTCCAAGTGATTGTCTAGCTTAATTCATCCCGACGCGTTTCGCCAATGGCTTCTTCAGGCTTCTTTCTTCTTGAAACGTGGAGTACATGTCAGATCTCTCCCTGGGTCACTAACGAGATCAATATATACACTGATCCCCTGAAGAAGCCATTGGTGAAACGCATCGGTATGAATTAAGCTAGACAATCACTTGGACATTATATGAAGGATAGCTCCACTATCCTGACTGCATAAACCTACATGTATTGATTGAAAATGTGTTCACTGGGCATATGCAAACCCAAACAACTCTTGGATAGCAATACAGTTTCCATGTATTGGATTCATTTTTAACTATTAATTTTATGTACAATAAACTTTTGATATGTGTTTTATATATATATGGTCATTGCCTTTATACCTCTCTAGAAACCCTCCATTCCCTACTTTTGCTTGCTTGACTTAATTGAGGGGGAGAGTTTTGGGCAGGGAGAAGGGCTGTGGGAAAGAGCTACATTTACCTTCAGGGTCTATTAGGACGAAACCAACATCCCATGAAATGGCCGTGGACTAGGTTTGACAGCTGGACATGGCAGCAATGACAGATTGTAGGTCCAGACCTGCAAGGGCGAATAAGGCATTTAGAGGACTTTAAAGCTTTCCGCCCACTTGCTCCCTAAAGACCAGGATGACCTTCACAGGGATAGTTTTGTTATGGCAGGAAATGGCCAATATCATAGAAGTAGACCATTTTATGATCGCTCCATGGGAAATTGCTTGGCAAAACATAGAAAAATAGTTTTTCAGGGTTAGGCTAGTCTCTATACAAAACACGCTGTAATGTGCCAGAAAGGTTTTTGCAGGCCAGGTAGTCTTAAGAGAACTCAGGCTAGTTGACTCAGGCTGTTTTAAGTCAAGACATGTATGCATGGCATCAAAAAGGTTATACTGTGCTGTACTTTTTCAGTTTTGTATTGAAAGTGTTCAATCTCCTGAAAGCATCAGCTTAACGCCTTTGTCTCTGAATACTGTCCTGTGTCCTGCTATGTACCTTTAAAGTGACACTAAACTCAGGAGGTAAACCTTAAAAATACATTCTAGTGCCTTAACTATTAACAAAAAATAAGCTTATTTGTGTATCACTCGGTTGTAAACACATGAACTATCAGGGCATTCGGCGGGCTATTCACCGCACAGTGCCTTGTGAAGCCCTGATTGTGTAAAGCACAGCACAGTGGGAGCCCTGATTGGGAAAAGTAATCATGACTTTGCCCAATCATAGCTCACACAGTTAAGTCCTGTCAGGTAATGGACAAATGTACACAGTTGGGCGGAGATAGCTAGCTGTCACCGCTGGCTCCACCCAAATATTTATATTTTGCCGACATCTGTCAGAATGCCATTCTGCAGCAAGAGTTCGTCACACGTTTTTTTCATTATTATTTCTATTTATTTTTTCTTGTTTTATTATTTTATTTTGTCGAGTCCTCGTAGTTGTGGACAACACTGGACATCCTGATTGACCCTAGGATTACGTCAGTGGATCCATTTTTGTGTTGTTTTTTTAACAATTAAGGACTTGTCAAAAGCCTTTGTTGGGTTTTTATTTCAACTAAAGGATTTTTTTAAATAAAAGTATGGACTTATTATTTAAATTTATTTTAACACTTTAGTGAATGGGTAGGGGTACAAGTACCCCTTACTCATTCACAAGGGGGCGGCTGCATCAGGGGTACCCTGATGTGAACAAGCCCCCCTGCCTGCACCCCCACAACCAAAGCCCCAGGGCTTGTAGGAAAGAGGCACTTGTCCGCATCGGCAAGAGGACAAGGTGCTTTCCCAGGGGTGACCATGGAAAAGCACCCTCCCAGTGCCGAGGACATGTGGCCTGATATGGCGGGGAGGGGCGGGGCGCTCACTTGCCTCCCTTCTGCCTGCCAGGCCTGTACTCAGATCAAGGGTCTGGTTGGGAATTCTAGGGGGGTCCCCATGTCTTTTCCCCCCATTTTTTGGGGTGGGGTTCCTCAAAATTCCTACCAGACCTTAAGGGCCTGGTATTACTTTGGGGGGAACCCCACACACTTTTTTCTTTTTTTAAATTGTAACTTGGGGTCCCCACTAAAATTCCTAAGACCTAAAGGGTTTGGGGGGGAACCCCATGCTTTTTCTTTCTTTTTTTTTAAATAGGGTCCTTCCTAACTTTTCTACCAGACCTAAAGTGTTGTTTTCACTGATACATGTTCCCCGGGTAGTACCCGAATCCCCATACCCTTTTTATGACCAATAACTTGCATATAAGCCTTCAAAAAGGGGACATTTGATTTTCAGAGTTCTGGTCCCATATACTTTCATTCAGTTTGAAGTTTGAGTTCGAACTTTTTCCATGTTCGAAAGTTCGAATTCAAACCGAACTCAGGTGTATTTGGCCCATCACTAGTATAGATCCTCAAATCATCTCTGAATTTGTGCAGACACTGTCCTCCCTTCTGGAGGTTGGCTATTTTTGTTCCCCATGGTCCCTGTGTGTGTATGTGTGTGTAGCCACTGCTCCAAGCTCACTCCCATGATGGACTACAATCTCATGTTTAGTTTACTAATTTTTATTGATATTGTAGTCCATCACAGAAGTGAGCTTGGAGCGGTGGCCACTTTACAACACACACAGGGACCATGGGGAACAAAAGTATCGAGAAGGAAAACAAGTGTCAGCACAAATTCAAAGATGGTTTGAGGATTTACAGCCGAGTGATACACAAGTAAGGTATATTTTTAAAATTAGTTATGGTACCTAAATGCATTTTTAAGTTTTAACTCCTGAGTTTAGTGTCTCATTAAGAAAAGAAATTAGCATTTATTACAATGAGCTCCAACAATTGGTCCAATCAGGATGAAGACTGTAATTGACCCTAGCAGAGTGGAAGCTAAGGACAGGCAGATGTTTATGTCCAACTTTAAATGTATAACCAAATTTCTTACAACAACCAGCAACCCAACTTTTGCTTTAAATAGCTGCATTTGTAGATGTATGGAATGTTTCCAGAAGAACTAAATACAAAAAAATAACTTAAAACTCTTTAGCCCTTATGCTGTATTAAAGCTGAACTACAGGCAAAAAACTTAGAACATGTCAATTGTTTTACCTACTAAATGATCTGTAATTGTGTTCAACCAGTGATACAAATACCCCTGCCAGACCCCTGGGTTTCTCTTTTCTCTACTGTAGTAAAGCAATATGTCCTTGTGTAGGACAGATCCAGGAAGATCCAGTCCAGGAAGACCCAATCCATACCTTCGCTGTACCATTCTGTAAGCATGTTTATAGTGGTAGATTAACAGCTCCGTGCAAAGCTGGCTGTTAGCTGTGGCTTTCCCTCTTTCAGTCTGAGTCCAAAGTCCAGGTTCACTGCTGATGTGACCTGTGGTGAGCTGTGCAAACAGGAAGCTAAAGACATATTCAGGTTCTTATATTAGTTGTAGTTTAATCTACAAATAATTCTTCTTCAATCAATATATAGCTGAGCTAAATTGTGTTCTACTGCCTGGAGCTCAGCTTTAATTAGGTATTAAGACACATAATTTTTTTGTGGAAATATTCCAAATGAGAAGAGTATATCTTTGTCTAAAAACATTTGCAGATTCTAGTCAAGGCCAATCATCTCATTTGTTAAACAGGCAAACTTGTAGTTTGGCACATGTGAATGTTAAGTAACATGCATTATTACTCAACACAGAAAATAACACAACATGAACACTGAACACACATGACTGTTGTAATTGTTTCATTGGGATATTTGTGGCATTTTACTTCATTGTCAATAAAATCATATAACAAAATACAATTATGGTTTCCGAATGATGATGCTTTTGGCCCTTTGAGTGAAAATATCATAGTAGTCCCAGTGGTTGCTTAAACCTCTTTTCACCTGTAAGGTTGAAGCATTTCACATCAGTGCACCCACATAACCGCCAACATTCAGCAGGGGCAAGAAATCAACATAATATATAATTTAACACATCAGTGTGCCCAGTGTATGCTTTGCCTCTCCTTGAACTTTTCTTTGCTTTAAAAAAATATTTTGTTTAGAAAACACTATGATATGTGGGCGATAGACTATTTGGTTTCTTCTATGTAGATGCTCTTAAATTAATGCATATAAATAATTTGTATCCTGTCATCTCTTTCAGTTTTCCTTTTATTCTTTTAGGCTAAGCATTAGACAGAGAGGTCCATTTCCAAAATCACACATGAAGTGTTGAGTCCCTGTGCATTTCATTTCTTAAGACAAACTGTGCCTCCTGTTCAGTTTTTGCTTTTGGGCTCAGGGGGAGGAATGCTGTGTTTTCACTGGCACTTTCCTCGGTTTCTATGTTGGCCATTTCCAAGTCCTCTGATCTTCTTCTGGCATCGGTCAGAATTCGTATTTGCTCTTGTACAGTTTCAAGCAAAATTTTTACCTCCTTTTGTTCTGCTATAAGACAGTTGCTAGGTACAATGTTCACCTTCACAAGTTCAGTGGAATAGGAGTTTTTGCACAGTTTGATGCCCGGCACTTCAGTAGCATTCTGCATTTGTATGCAGGCATCATCTAGTCCCACCGAAGGTATGATCGGAATGGAACTGGCTCTAGACGTCGAAAAGCTGACGTAGTCCTTTTGTGTCAATTTATTAAAATAAGACTGTGTATCTTTTGAATGCAGTTGCATATTTCTAGAATGATCCTGGGGTTCGTTTAAATCAGCTGAGGAACACCTGAGAGGAAGAAGAAAAACACAAGTTGTTACAATCCTTATGAAATGCAGTATTGGCTATTTCAAAAGTATTTTTGAAATATTCTACATCACTAACAGAAAAAAAAAAATTTTTTTAAATCATTCAAGGACTTTGTATGTCTCCTGCCACTAGATGATTGGCTACAGATTAGTTAACCTCACTGGTTCCTTCAAGACCCAGAGAATGATTGTATGCTTAAAAATTGGGTACATAATCCATTTTTAAACATACACTCAACTAATGTTCTCTATTATAATGGAAAACTATCTGTTACCAGATCATAACAAGCATGAATTCACCCACCTGCAAATTGGGCATGAAGTTTTAGCTTATAATGCTCTTAATTTCTGCTGGTGATACATATTCAAAGTGTAGTATTTAGCCACATACCTGTTCTAAAGATGGTATGACCATAAAGGGATCAGACAGAAGCAAACTTTGGCATGCAGCACTAGGGATACATTTGACTGTAAAGGTGCCCATACACCTTACGATTATCGGACAAAACTTTTCGTCCGATGATCGAACCGTCGTACGATTTTCGTACGGCGTCCCCATCCTGCCCTGATTATCTCAAGGTTCAATCAGCGGTAGTTAAAAAAAATCACCTGGATGAATTTCGGTAATCAACCGCACTTATTTTCATTTGCGCATGAGCAGTGTTAATCGTACGACTTTTGACGGACGGAAACGCCACCAACCATGCGAACATCGTACGATCGACCAACGTTTTCAAACATGCTTGAATGTCAAAAGTCGTACGATTGTACAGTACTGTCGGTACATTCACTACATTCACATGTTACGATTGTCGTACGAAAAGTGGATCGCATACGATTATCGTACGATTATCGTAAGGTGTATGGGCACCTTAAGAAGCTTATGGAATATATTTATTGGCTATCCATTGTGCTGATGCACTCTGTTTATTTCTTCTCATCAGCAAGAAACCTATTGAATCGGTATTGAGGCAATGATAAACAGCCATTCAGAAAGGAATATAGTAAAAACAAATATAAATCTTCAGTTTTACCTTTTAACTTAAACATAAAATACATTTGGATAACTACTGAAGTTTCACTTTAATGCGGAACTCTTAGCAGATAGCTAAATACACAGTTAAAAATGCTAGTTGCAATTTTTTATGTTGCATGGTATTTGCGCAAATGTTTATCAAACAAGTATTTTTAGGATAAAATACACTAAAATTAAATTTAGTGCACAGAAACAGAATATAATACCCATTTTTTTGGTAAAATATAAACGATGGGGTCACACCGGGTAAATAGATACCAAACGTATCAAGCCTTAAAATTATGTGCGTCCGTGAAACTGCAAAAAACTACAATAACCAAAATTTCCCATAGACAATGCTTTAAACACGTTTACTGCTCATCAGTTTAGTGCTATCAGTGATTGATGGGCCTAGAATGATTGCTCTCACTCCAACACTCGCGACTATATGCAACATGTGTGGCAGAATTTTTATTTTTGCATGTAGGCGCATCCGACACGTGTTTGCGTTGTATGTGCATGTATGTTTGGGGGGGGAGGACTTTAAAATGTATTTTTTTTGCATATTTAATCTGTTTTTTTTAATCTGTTTTTTTTTATTTAAAAAAAAACTCCCCAAAAATTAAATGCAATATGGCAACCTGGAGGTGTATGGAATTCCCCCAGAAATGTCATGTTCTGCTTCTGTGATTGGCTGACTGATTTTCTCAGGAATTTGCACTAAGAAAAATGTCAACTTTTAGGCAATCCCTTCATTTTTGGAGAGATACTCATTAAGGGTTAACTACTTCCAAAAGAATGCAGACACTTCAGCTTCCCTCATTAGAACATTAAGGGATTCATTTATAAAAGTTCCAGCTGGTTTATAGCTGAACACATACCATTTGCACAGCACTAATGCCACTAGATGGTGTTGATGAGTATAGGAAATGCTTATACTCGTCAGCGCCATCTAGGAGTGCTAATGGTGTGTGAACTGCATCTGCCTGGCTATACTCCAGGTGAAACTGTTGTAACCAGGTGGTTATAATGAATGCATACCCTACCATTCAGGAATCATTCTAGAAATTACATGATAAAAAAACAGCTATTTCTTCAGAACAGAAAAAGGTAGGAATCTGTTCTTGTTTAATAAAGTCCTTGCAATGTACATACATTACCAAGAAGGGATTGTCTTTTTCTCAACAAAAGTGGAGGTATACTTTAAAGCTTACCAACATAAATCTGGGAGACAATCTTCCTGCATTCCTCCTTCATCTCACTCCTCTGTCTCACAAAAAAAAATATAGTACAAGAAAACTATTTTATTTCTTTGCATTAATGCAGCCAGAGCCTGCATTCTTCTGTTCTGAAAATATGCAGATCTGCCCCCCATATGGTTGTGGTTTACCAGGAAGGTGGTTTACTGAGGAATCTAATTTCCTCAGTAAAACACACAAATATTTTTTTTGTTTTTTTTGCAAAATCTGATTTTACTGGATCAAACTCACATTCTTCCCCCATATAAATCCCTCATGGACCCCCACTGATGCAGTGAAAATCCTGTGGAGTTCTGGCTAGGAAATCACAGCAGTAGCCCATCCCCAATTACCTCCATAACCCCCCTCCCCCCTCCTTCCACCCCACACATGCCTTTTTTCTCTTCCTTACTTTCTTCCTGCCTACAACTACTATGCTCTAGTCCCTCCTCTCTTCCTAGGTTCACAAATAAGTAGGGACTTTTTCCCTACATGTTTCCTTCTACTACATGTACTCTTTGAGTTCTTGGAAAGCAAATTCAAACCCCTACTCCCCATAAATGCTGTGAACCACCAGTCACCACCACAGGTCTACTCCAATGTTAATTGAGATCCGTTATATATTGAACCACATTTGTATTGTTGTATGACTCGTACAACTATTGTGTCTTTGTATGTACACTCTCAAATGTCTGGCGGTAACAATATTTATGATTAGAAATTGTATTGCTAGCTCTCCTGCTATAATTTCATAAAATGTAACCAACACATATATAAAAAAACTGTCTAAAGATATGTATTATTCTGTTTAGCTTGTCTTGTAATGCACACTGCCTTGGCAGGTCGCATAGACAGGTCCCACCATTGCAGTTTAGTAGCACAGATTGGTCCAAAAACATTGCATACTTCTAAGAAGTTTGAATAATTATGGAGTGGTAGCACATGACTGGGTTATCCCTGTGTTCTCCCCTCCTGACAGCAACATATACTGCAGCGGAAATGAATTGACTGCTTGTGCTGAGTTTTCTGTGTTATTACAGGAAGCAGACTTAAAAACTAATTTAGGCATTTATACCAAGCGCATCTAAAATACAATACAATTTTTTTTATTGAATACATAATTGCATTAATTAGTATTCTCTGTATTTGACTGGAGTTCAGCTTCAAATGCATCTTTATCTGTTTTTAAGAGGTAAGACTTCTCAGCAGGTATCAAGATCCAAAGAATTATTAGATTTGCACAATGCTCCTCTTAAACAGCTGCCCCAGACTGAACAGCACTGAAGCTAGCTTAACAACTATGCGTTGTGGTAATGTGAGTGCTTTAACACTCATTACTACATTACATGCTAACGCAAGTATTGAGGTGCAGTGTGTTGCAGTTTCATTGATTTTCAATGGGTACCCAATGCACTAAACTAATGCATATTCAAAGAACTTGTGTTGCAGCCCATCACAATGCATGGCAACACTTTGCCACACTTTGTAGTGTGCTGGAAAAAAAAATAGAGCAAATCTAAGGGCCCGTTCACACCAATTGCAATGCGTTCCGGCGCGATTCTGGGCAGAACGCACTGCCTCGCATTGCGACAGGCTAAGTTTTGAGTAGGGCAGGAGGGGGTGTGGCGGACCATTGAAGTGAATGGCAACATAGCCAAGCCCTCCGGCCGCAATGCAATCGCCCGCATGGGATAGCAAGGCGCATTGTGCCTGCGGACCGGTGCGATCATAATGCTGCGCACTATTTTGATCGGACCGGACTGCAGGCACAATGTGCCTTGCGATCCCGTGCGGGTGATCACATTGCGGCTGGAGGGCGTGACTACGGTGCCATCCCGTGCGGGCCGGAACGCACTGCAACTGGTGTAAATGGGCCCTTAAAGCAGATGCATTATGGTGCATTGCCAGCACATTCAGCTGAGTGATCCACCTTAGCACAATGCACGTTAACAAGTGCCATAACGTGCGGTAATGAACCATATTGAACTACACAGTAAGGAAAAGGGCACTGATAGATTTCACACTTTTACCAGTGGCACACTGTCCAGAGATAGACAGGGTTATTCACAAAAGGGTGAAGAGTTTGGAGAAGGCAGGAGAAGTGAACAAGCTTAGACAAACTAGCCAAACTGGAAAGTGAGTTGAATTGGAGAATTTTTCCAAATCAGCTATTTTGGCCTATATTGTTCACCACTCCTGCCTTCTCCAAACTCTTCACCCTTTTGTAAATAACCCTGTGAGTATATTGGGGATGATTTGCTAAATGCAAGTAGGCTTTTCACTTTGCAAGGGAATTTTACCTTTAACTTAGTGAATGAGATGAAACTCTGCTGACTTCCATCATCCAATCATGTGAAAGCAAAAATTTTGTTTTTTTTTTCTTTTCCTTGCATGTTATTGGATATTGGATATTGGATATTCTTTGTAAACTCAATTTTCATCACATTCGCTAAGCTAAGGACAAATTCCCTTGCAAACTAAACATCCTATTTGCCTTTAGTAAATTAACCCTTTTGAGTAGACAAATAAATAATACAATACACTGTTCTTTTAATGTGTCTTATAGGTCAGCATTACAAATTCACAATTGCTTTAAAAAACATGGTTGCGGGCATGCCTTAGATGTGCATGTGAACAGTGGCGTAACCAGAGTTACGGGCGCCCGGGGCAGAACACATTTTTGCACCCGCCACAACCATTATATAAAGACCCAATCCAACCAATGATTGCAGATAGTAAGGAAGCTATCGCTTCCCTTGCTATCTGCTGTTTTTTTTTTTAGTATTCTGACACCTGCTGCCGTCAGAATAAAAAAAAAAAACCCAGCATAGGAATGAATAGCTAGATTGCTATTTCAATTTGCAATAGCAAGCTGGCTATTGCACCTGCCCTCAGCAGAGGAGGACTTGATGGAGAACTTCAGGTCCACCTCTGCTGATTGACAGCAGCACTGGACGGGTGCAATAGCTAGTCTGCTATTGGCTATTGCAAATTGCAATAGCCAATAGAAGCCTAGCTATTCATTCTATGCTGTTTTTTTTCTCTGACGGCCTGCGGCCGTAAACCGGTCTCTCCCTGGTGTCCGGGAGCCGCTATCTAATAACGGGAGACTCCCGGAACATCCGGGAAAGTTGGAATGTTTGCTTCGTGTCCCTCTGGTTCCAAGGATAATTCAATACAATGCACAATGCATTCAATACATTATACTGTACTGTAATGCAGAATGGCTCCAGCTATAGAGGACTACAAATCCCAGCAATGCAGAATGGCAACCGACTATAGAAGACTACAAATCCCAGCAATGCATTATACAGTAATGGAGAATGGCACTTGGCTGCAAAGGACTACAAAACCCAACAATACATTATACAGCAATGCAGAACAATATGAAGCTACATACTCTCTGTTGCTCACCAGTGCTGTGTGGGGCCTCAGGAGGCTGTGTGCGGTCTGACCAGGGCTGTGTGAGGTCTCAGGAAGCTGTTCGTGGTCTGACCAGGGCTCTGCGGGATCTTAACATTGCTGTGTGGGTCTAACCAGGGCTGTGCAGGTGGGTGCAGGAGGCAGGAAGGAGGAGGAGGAAATGTGCAATCAGCATTGTCAATAGGCACTGTAGGTCCCCACAAGGCTGCTGTGAGGTTCCCAGCAAGTGCAGGACCTTACGGCAGCCAAATCTGTAAAAACCTTTTAATGGGCTCAGTATCACCCTTTAGTATAAGGCATTTTCACAAATATGCCCAGTATCTGCACTGATACCAATACTGGTATTGGTGCATTCTTAATTCCATCCCTCCCTCCCTATAGGCATTATACCCCCCTACATATCCCCTACAGGCAGCAGATCCCCACCATGGGGGTGTATATGGACAATGAGGGCATGCAAGTACTTGTAGTTCCCTGTGTGATATGTGTGTGTGAGTTGGGGGGGTGTACAAGGACAATGAGGGCATGCTGGGACTTGGTGTCATGGAACTACAGGTTCAAGCATGCCCTCATTGTCGCTGTACACCCCCCCCCCCCCCCCCCCCCACCCCCACCCCCCCCCCACACACACACACACATCACCCAGGGAACGGCAATATATGGGGGTTGTACAGGGACAATGAGGGCATGCTGGACTTGTAGTTCCCTGCATGTTATTAAGCTGTATTAATTACTGTCCTCCTAAAAGTACTACAATGCCATTATAGAACTAAGAATAGAACATTTAAGTTAATCTATGTTTTATTTTATGTTCTATAAAAGGCATTGTATTTCTAGTACTTTAATACAGCCTCATATCAGATACAAGGAACTACAAGTCTCAGTGGGACTGACTACTTGTAGTTCACAACTAATACAATGCCATTATAGAACATTTCAAGTTCAACTCATGGCAGGTAGTCATCTCAACTGGCTGGTCTCTGTTCAGACAATTGGAGGAAGCTTAGTGGGAGGCTGAGGCTCTGAAGACAAACATTTAATTTATTAAAACTAACCCGGTCCCAGTCACAGGCGCCGCAAGTCTCTCTCTCTGATAATATACGGCAGCTGCTGCTCGCTGGGTCGGGTCCTCACATCCTTATTGCCTGACCTCCGAGCCCACTTGTCACTGTCCAGTGGCCGGCGTCCCCCCCATCTCTGCGCCCGGGGCAGCCGCACTGTCAGCCCCTCGGTTTTTACGCCACTGCATGAGAATGTGCACCCCAGTATGATAACCCACTGAAAAAATGAAATTTGAAAAAAATAAATGTTACCACTAAATAACAGTTTCTGGTCAGCTTTGCTCTGTTGGTAAAAAACAGCGGAGGGTCCGCCTCAAAATCCATATCAGTCCCATATCCACTGGCTAAGTGTCTGGCATGGATTTTTAGGGGGACCACATACCATTTTTTCTAAAATGTCCCCCTTAAAATCCATACTAGACCCTAAGCTTGTATTTTCCCTTCCATAGTTCCTCACTCATCATCATGCTTAAGAGTTTTTTTTTTTTTAAACCTTTTCAATTTTGTTGCATACCCTAATTTAGACCTAGTGATGTCATTAGCCAGATCATGGCTGGTGAGGGAGACTGTACATAGCTTTCTAAAAACATCACAGCACCCTGCATCAGTACTCCTCACAAAGTATGGAGTTATGCTCACCTGGCTGCTCCAGGATTCAGGTCAGTATAACTTTATTTTCCTCCCTAGACCAAAAAAGCTCTTAACCCTTGCAAGGGTTAAACAAAATTGCCCTGAGTTCTTTAACACATACAAATACTATATACGCTAACTTACAGCTATGGGGCTTGCTTTTAGGTTTGCCTCATACCACTGATCAGTAGGAACACATGCAAATAATCTTTAATAAAAGGCTATTCTAGCTAGTTTATTGTTATTTCACCAATGTGTCTGTATAAATGTGGGCTGTTTGAAAACTTTTGACACTGGGTAAACAAACCTACCAGGTATTTATCAAAGAAACAAAATATTTTTCTTAAAAGTCTATATTTAGACTAATATACTTATATTTATGAAACCTTTAAACAAATGTAAAACTAAAAATGCCACTGACAGTGGCCAATTAGGGCCAGTATTCAGTTAACCTGTACTATAGGGTTGAAAACGAGCTACTAAATAATTACTGTGCAAACCTCCTTTTTATTTTTTTGTAACTGCTTTATATTGTTTTGGGATTTCTGCTTTTATTATTCAAGATTTTAGCACAATGGTAGTCAACATTGTAAAGCTGAGAATTACAGTGTAAATGTCAAAAATCAGTCAAAGAAAAATTGTTAGTGTGAAAAAAAACCCACAATAGGCATGCGAGCGAGCAAGCTTTTCTGCAGTGCTGTCAAAGCAAACATTTTTATGAAATACGGTGTAGATAGTCCTACCATAAGCACATGAGAAAGCCTTATTGCTTACTGCATTTGGAAACAACTAGTTCAATATCTCACAACGAGAACAGCTGCTATCTAAATAACACTCAATCAAAACGCCTCCTACTCAATCAAATGTAAACTCTGACATTCTTGTTTTGCAGTCGCTCCACAACCCAGCAACGTGACTGGCATAAAAATGCATCATTTGTTTTAAGCTCTCATTAGGTACTGGACTTTCCACTGCTTAATTAGCAGTGTGCTAAGTGTTAAACTGTTATTAAGTCTACTCTTTAACCTCAAAGCTGTCAGATTCCATAACAAATAATGAAGCCTGGCAGCTCTGCAATAAAAGCCTGGCTTGTCAGGTGTGATAAGAAATATGGACAGATGGAACAAAATTGCAGAAGTCGAAATATCTAAGCAATTAAAAATGCCAATCTAGACATTTTGTTCTTTGTTGGAAATACTGCAGACATTTTTTATGATTTTTTTAACAGATTTCCATCAGCTGTCTTGATGACAACCTAAACAGTATAAATTGGAAGGGCGAGCTTACAAAGATCAAAATAAAAGATCTTTCTTTTCATTTACTTGTCAAGTGAACCTACACAGTGTGTACTTAGTAAGTACATGCAATTTTTAGAAAGATGAGGAGCCCAGTCTGAATCTTAAAAAAAACACAAAGGCTAAATAATAGTAAATGAAATTAAGCTCTTTTATCAGCACATTGGAATGTACATTGGAATGATATGAATATTATCAAACACCTGAAGGAATTAACCTTTTCAGCTTACTGAATGAGGTTAAGTTTTTCTGAATTCAATCATCCAATCATGTGCAACCATAAATCCTTAAAAAAAATCCTTGCACATGATTGGGTATTCTTTGAAAATACAATTTTGCTATGTTTCTGCCTGCTTATCTCCTTCTCTGTCCATATTTAGGTGACCCTTGAAAACTCATCAGTTCAGGGAAGCCTATCCCACCACAACACAATAACTGTTCTTTTACGGCTCCCTTTAACTCATCCAACACAAATATTACCTTTTGTGTCACTTACCTCTCCTACTAGATTGTAAGCTCTCATGAGCAGGCCCCTCCTAACCCTCCTGTACTGAAATTGTTTTGTAACTGCACCGTCTCCCTCCACTTTGTAAATTGCTGCGTAAACTGTTGGCGCTAGTGTATATAAATCCTGAATAATAATCATAACAGTAATAATAATAACAGGAATATCTTAGCAAGGTGAAAGTTTTGGAGGATTTTGCTGCTGTTTACATCAAGTTTACATAGTTACATAGTATTTGAGGTTGAATAAAGACATAAGTCCATCAAGTCCAACCTATTGTGTGTGTGTGTGTTTACAGGTCATCTCGTTCTTAAAAGTACCTGTACCCCTGTACTTTATGGTCTCTCAGGAAATTGTCCAAAAGCTTCTTGAATGATTCCATACTATTTGCTGAAATCACTGCTTGTGACAAAGAGTTCCAGATCCTAACCGCTCGAATTGAGGAGAACCCCCTTCTCCCCTTGTGTTGGAATTTTTTTTCTACCAATTTTAGGTGGTGGCCTCTAGTCTTTGTTACGGAATTAATCTTAAAGAGTTTGTTGCTAATGTTGCTGTCACCATTGAACATCTTGTACATGAAAATCATGTCCCCCCTTAATCTCCTTACTTGCAGCGTGAACATATTTAAATTTAGTAGCCTTGTCTCATAGTTCTGGTCCTCCACTCCCTTGATGAGTTTGGTTGCCCTCCGCTGGACTCTCTCCAGCTCAAGGACATCCTTTCTGTGTACTGGTGCCCAAAACTGGACCGCATACTCCAGGTGAGGCCGAACCAGTGATATGTAAAGTGGCAAAATTATAGAATTATAGACTTGTCCCTGCAAAACGTTCCCTTCTTGATGCAGGACAGGATTCTAATAGCTTTGCTTAAATAGCTTCGGGTCCAATCACCATTTTGTTTCATTATTCAGATCTTTTGGAATTGTGTTTTAGTTTTGGACAGAGTTTTCTGATTGGCCAGAAAACAGTCAGTGCCAGATTTAGTTTAATTTAAAATGAAATTAGGATGATCCAAAATTTTATTGAAAGAACATTCAGATTCGTTTGCATCAGATTTTGGACATTTTGGGGGTTATTCACACAGCTGCTGAAGGTAGCTGAGTAATTAACCAACCTGAAGTGAAGGGATCTGAAGCCTGTTTTCGGCTCTTTACTTCAGCAGTTTATGACTATTTTAGCTGTACATCGGCTGCCTTCTGCACCCTTCCCTTCAGTTCAGCCTCATCACGTTCGGCTGAATTGAAAGGAGGAACTCGTTTGCCTTAGCCGATCCAACATCTGGATCTGCTGAGGCCAACGTTCGTCAGTTTACTCGCTGTTCACCCCTATACTCATAGGGGCCAAACAGCAGAGAATGAATACCTCAGAGGTAGCTAACAGAATGTAAAGAGTAACAAAAAAAGAAAAAAAAACGGAGTGAGGTCCACTTCCCAAACCATACCAGACCCTTTAGTTCTGGTAGGAATATTAGGAGAGACCCCCAGTTAAAAAATAAAAAGATATGTGTGGGGTTTCCCCAAAGGTTATATCAGACCCTTTGGTCTGGTAGGAATTTTGAGCGAGAACCCCAAAACCCAAAAATGGGAAAAAACATGGGGTCCAACCGGACCCTTAATCCAGGCACTGGCCCGGCAGGGCAGGAAAGGGGGAGAACGAGCGCCCCCTCCCTGCACCATACCTGGCCACATGCCCTTTGCATTGGTAGGGGTGCTTTTCCCAGGGGTGACACAATGGGGACAAGGGCCTGTTCCCCACAACACCGGGCCAGGGTTGTGGAGAAGAGGCCATTGACCCCATTGTGTGTCCCCTGGAAAAGCACCCTCCCAATGCAGAGTGTATGTGGTCTGCAGGCAGGGGTGCTCACCTGTACTTGGGGCATAAATGGGGCACTCATTCACTAAAGAAAAAAATACACCAGAGTTTGAAAAAAATCCTTTTTCCTTCCTGCAGCTGAAGTGAGCCGAAGGATTAGTTGAATGCCCGGCTTAATCCTTCAGCAGCTTAGTGAATAACCCCCTTGGATCCATGTCCGAATTCACAAAATTTTGCCCGAACTTGCAGTCGGAACTAAACAAGATTTATATGTCTATTGGTTATAAATAGACCCAGTTGTGTGTTTTTAGCCCTGCAGACTTCAATAGGAGTGCATGAAAAATGCATGTAAGATGCAATTTTGCACATGTTAGTGCTTGACAACAAGCCCCCACACCCTAGCAACCAATACTTTTTTCACCTTCATTGACCAAAATGCATAAAGCATGACAAATGTAATAAAATGCATGAAACATGTGGAAAAATGATGCAAAAAGGAGCATGAAAGTGCAAACACACAAATGTGAATGGAGATTAAAAAACTGGAATTGATCAAGCAATAAAGTAGCAGAAAACTTCCAACAATGTTTTGCCATGGTTGCGTGGAAGCAAAATTGATATTTTTCGGCTGTTTTTAGAAAAACAAAATTGCCTGTAAAGTAAAACTAAAAGATAATTCTTTAAAAAAATTACTGTAGAAAAAATGTATTGTATAAGAAAGCATTTTCAATAGAAGTAGCATTTTCCTTTAAATGTTTTTAACTCCACATAAATATAACCAGACTAGCTATTGCATCCATATAATTAACACTGTATAAATTCAAAATTTCTGTAACTTAACTTAAATTAAACTCTAATTAAAATGAACACTACTTGAAAATACCTGCCCAGCTGTGAGCTGCTGTGTGATGCTGCCTGCTACTGTTACAGTCTGTAAGTTGGCTAAAGGCAAAAATAACAAACATTGTATTTACCTTTTCTCCAGAAAAACAGCCGAGAGGCTGAAAGATTGCATTTCTGATGCAAATATTAAAAGGTAAGTAAACAGAAAATACATGTTGATTTATGTGAAAGGCTAGAGAAATTATTCATAAACATTTATGCTTATTTATCTATATTTATGGAGATACGAAATGTACGAAATTTACCAAGGGCCTATTTACATAGGGCTCATCCGCTAAAAAAAACAGCTCATTATGGACCGTGTGCCAGTGGGCCATGAATGGTACACCGTACACTGCAGGAGCTGTCACAGTTAAAAAAAATTCTTTTTCCCCCCCTTTTTTTGAATTGGAGTGCAGTCCAGTCTGATGCAAAAATATGCAGCATGCCTGCATTTTTTTACAAGGCACTGCACATCACACCTGCATTGTGGTTTGAATGGAGAACATAGAACACAACTGTATTCTATGTATCCTAACAGTGACTGGCATTCATTCGCTGAAAAATGCTGGTCACCGTGTATAGTGTGAACAGGCCCTGAAAGGTGTAGAAACTGTTAACTCTGCAAAGTTCAGTTCGCAAAGTAAATGCATGCTGTGCCTTTTTTTCCTTGCACATGAATGGGTATTTAAAGTGAACACAGCTCCAACGTATTTAGGAAGTTCACTCTCTACATCTGTAGTCAATCCACAAATATTTAACTTTATTATGAAGGTAACTGTTAAAGTAATATTAAAGTCAAAAGCTTTTCAATGGATGCTGCTTTATAAGGTTTAAAAGTTTTATTTCCCTGCACAATCAACTGGTCCTCTGAGCACTGGCCCTGATATCCTGTTTTGGCTCATTTCCCTTCAGGGTTCTATGGAGCCACCCCTTATGTATGTCTCCACAAACATACAGGCATAGCAAGGCGAGTCACTCCCTGACTCCCCACTCCTCCCTTCTCCAAACCAGTAGATGGAGAGCTGGTGGAGATTGTGCTCATGTAATCTTGTATTGGACAGGAAGTTCAGGGAAGCCGAGCTTAGAGAGTTGGCACCAGCTGTTCTGAAACATAACTGTAAGTAGCTGCACAAAATTCTAAAGGAATTAGATTTTTTTGTATAATTGTTTTTTCTGGATTCATTATTGAAAAAAAGGTTAGAGCATTTAATACTAATTTAATAAACATAATAAATACCCAATGTTATACAAAGTTTAATAGAATGTAAGTCATTCCCAGCAATAGGATTATCTGTGGAATTTAAAGACCACTACCCCTTGAAAAAGTTACAGTGCATTATATGAAAGAGTTATTAAGCACTTTGTCTTTGTCCACGTCTGGACATTGGCTTCTTAAATGTGGGTTGACATGTTAAAACGCCCTTTCCACGCTTTCGCTCGTGGCTATAGAGCTGCCCAATCATTTGGATGTTGTCTGCATGTGTCTCCGCCGCTGCCTATCCCAGGCTCTGCTGTGCCCTGTGTGGCCCAGGACCTCCACTGGCCTCCCCTCCCATCAGCTGACCTCCCCCCGATTGCTGAATGCAGAAGTGATGTGTATTACATCACTACCACCTTCAGCTGTCATTTCTTCAGCTTCTGTAGCCGGAGAGAAGTTAGTGAAGCAGATCTCTGCTTTATCAGCTTCTTTGGGGGTCTCTAAGTGAAATTAAGGTTCTTATAGACCCCTGATATCTCCAAAAAAAGGACCCATCTCTTTAAATGTGCTATAACATAGGGAATTCTTAGTCCCCTATGTGATAGCAATGAAGTTGAGTGTAAAAAAAAAAAAAAAAAAAGTCACATAAAAAAATTAGTCACATATAAAAAACCCCACAAAGAAATGTTTTAAAGTACCCAACAAATGCAAACATGCTTCAGGTGCGCCTACATGCGAAAATGACGATTGGGCCACATATGTTACATAGCACTGTGAATATTGGAGCATGAGCAATAATTCTAAAGAGCTCAATCACACTACATTAAACTGATGAGCAGTAAAAACTTTTAAAGCGTCGCCTATGGCCAATTTTGGGATGGTATTGCACATACAATTTTAAGTCTTGGCATGTTTAATGTTAATTTATCCCGACATGACCCCGTCTTTTATATTTTACCACAGTGCTAAACAGTGAAAAATGGCCTGGACAGGAAGGGGATTTAACACCACGGTCTTCAATTGGTTATTAATGTCTTTCACAAATGGTGCCAGAGATTTATGTTCTTTTAAATTACACAACTTTACAGCATATACAGTACATATGCCATTAGCTGATGTCATAGATTTTTATGGAGTGTTAATTTTAGATGTCTGCTGTAGCTTGTCATTATGTCTACAATAAAGGCACTAAGGTCATAAAGGCACTCCTACGGTGGGCCTAGGTTTATATGTGTCAGGATGGGACTCAGACATTCAGAACTGACAGTTTTCAGACAGCAGAATAGATAATCAACTTCACATAGTGTGTTATTATAGAGCTCTTCAAAAATGTAAGAACAAATATCTGTTATTTACCAAAATATAATAAGGTTAAGCAGCGAAAAAAAGCAGAGGCCGGAGACATCATGTAGTAAAGGGTTGGGTGATTTCACATGTGGCCCTGTTTGTCAGAGATAACATTAATCCATTAAAATTATTTCTGTGAACAGATATAACTGATTTTGCTAAGAAGTAACACCAAGTCTGGCATCTCTTATTTTCAGCAAAGGAACTGAGCAAATAGTATACTTTACATATGAAATTTGCTGCAAGTATATTTTTTTTGTGATGTATGTAGGTGAATTACGGCAAGTATAAGTTTCACATTCTTCAGTTGAATATAATTTATATTCTGAATACCTCCAGGTACTTTCTTTTCAGTTCAGCCCTCCTCAGTAGCCTTGAATTCCTGGGTGTTCTGGTATGCAAATTCAAACATCTTCCTTTGTCAAGAGTCTGATCCCACCCTTTTTGCATTCTGTGCCTTCCTACTGGCCATGAAGGCAGCTCACCACACTAATAGTGTGGCACAAGAGTTGGCAAGTAGTGGAAGCAGGGTTTCAAAAAGGGCACATGATGAAATTTGCATACCAGTTCACCCCATAAATTTAAGAATTCTGGGCATTGAGCAGAAAGCTGACTTACCATCTGGATACCTAGAGGTGCCTACTGTAACATTTCAGGGACAGGTTCAGGTTCTCTTTAATATTAGGGTATTGATAGGAACTGCTCTATGGCTTTTTTGAAGTGAAATCTTTTTCTGGCAAAAAAATGACATATGCAAAAGCCACAAATGTAGAGAACATTTGAAATAGTACGTTTAATCTATTTGTGTATTTCAAGGAAGCAGGAACATTTTGTGCTGTACCAGTGGAAAAAAATAAATGGTATCAAAATAATAGGTGAGGTCAGTCTTTTGTTGTTATCATATACTGTCATTTGTAGAACTGACTACCACACAGTGTTTAAATGTCAAATACTTTGAAAGCTGCAAATCAAGTTGGAAATTAACCAAATTTACATTTTGGTTTGTACAGAACATATTTAATTTTATACAGTTACATCAAATGTTATCTACTCCATATGAATTCATTGAGAGAAATAAAGCTCTTTATACGCATCTAATTACACCAATGCATTTAGGACAAAATAATAGTGGTTGTATATATCCCTGGGGTATGATGCCCATTTTCTAACACAGGACTCATCTATGCCTAGCTGATAATTGGTGACAGATTCTCTTTATGGTAATTAGGGGTCTGTTACGCCCCTAATGTCATCTTTGCAGCCCAATTCTGCTAATCAAGCACAAATCATGCTCCATGGAATCACATCACTGAACCTGGAAGTGAGAAAGTCCTTATTGCTTTCAGATTCATTGAATGTAGAGTAGTAGATGCTGACAACTGCAATGGCAGTCCTGAGCCACCAGCTGAGGCAGCGGGGGTTCTGGATTCATGGCAGGGGGGTGGCAGGCTAAAGCTTACATGTGTGACTGCGAAAGGGTTGAAAAAAGAAACTTGCTAGTGTAAGTTCATGAACTGTTCACACATAGCAAAATGGAGGTCTAGTACAGGAATGTTTTTTGGTAGTGTATACCTATACAACAAATACACTTACAGGTGACCTCTAGGAACACAGCTAAATATAGACAAGTAAATGAACCACTGCTATACGGGCTGCAGCAAGTTTTCTTATTTATTGAGTAGCAACAGGAGTCAATTCTGATGTTTCACACTGCAAAGAATGCCACATGTCAGTGGTGAATCATGTTGATATTCACTAAATAAAAATGTTGCTGCAGCCCAGAGTGTAGTGATTCATTTCCTTTTTCTGTCTAATTTTCCAGAGTGCAATGAGATGGACTTGCTGGGGATTTTGCAGTGGAGATGGTGATGAGTCTCTCACCTTGAGCAGTATACATATCATCTTGTGGAGCTAAATATAGAATTGAAATGCATATATAGAAGCTGTTTACCTATTTCAGAGATTCACATATCTGTCTATCCTGTCCAAAGTTTACATTTAGGCCTGGATAAACAGCTACTGTATATTTAGTCCCTCCAGAAAACTTTGTCCAGTTAATAAATTGACTTCTTCTGCTATATTTATGCAATAAAGGTAAGTCTTTTTCCTGCTTCTGGCATGTGACTAGATAGTGAAGAAGAAGCAGCACTCCTGTGGGATCATTTCTCTTCCCACTCCTCTTTCTCCACCTGTTAGCATGTTCCTTTTAATGACATGAGCATTGATACACAAATTATTTGTTTGTAGTTCTGCCCCTCCCTCTCCCACTCTGCTATATAGGGGTTTGCAAGAGTTTGATAACAAATCAAGTACTAGTTACTTTTAAAAATACCTCCAATTATTTCTTCTAAGTAGACATAATGCATTAATTGGCATTTTCCATATCTTGCCTAATAAAAAAGTTTTACTAATTGTTAGGTAATATTTCCAATCCTAAATTCAATAATATTCCTGTAGTCAGTAAATCATTATAAAATTGAGGATTTTACAAATCTGCATCTTCAAATTAGAATTTTTAATCTAGAATTTCTATTTTATTCTAGAATTATTAATTATTTATGCTTGTTACCTCTAAAACCCCAAATGCAGAGAGGGAAATGCAGTGAACCTGATGTTGGATAGTGAAGAGGAGACTTTGAGCTTTTGTAATTTACACTTATATATTATACATCTTTTAGGCTGGATTCATACAAAATGTGTTGTGGATGTGCTGGCCGTTTTTTTACAGAACAGCTCCAACACAAGACAAGGCTATTTGCATCAAGGATGGACACAGATCACACCGCCACATTGCTGTGGTGTGCTCTCAAAAAGTCTCTACATGCAGTATTTATTTCAGCGCAGCCAGCCACAAAGCAGTAAACTTCACCATGCTGTGCCCATAGAGTTTAAAGGAGAACTATGGGGTCAGTGTTTTTCCCCATAGTTCTCCTTAGGGTAACGGGAGGACAAAAACTAGCGTCCTCCCGTTACCCTAAGCTCAGTATACCGCGAGCTACAGCTCACGGTATACTGAGACGCCGCAGCCGGAGCGGATCCCGAACTGGACGTTGGGATCCGCCCAGCTGCGCGAGTGACAGCTGGCTCTGCCTATCTAGAGGCAGAGCCAGCTGTACCCACCCCCTCCCCCATCCGTTCTGCCCGTCAGCGCTGACAGAG
>NW_017306990.1:400759-452375 GCF_000935625.1 Nanorana parkeri
GGGATCCGCCCAGCTGCGCGAGTGACAGCTGGCTCTGCCTATCTAGAGGCAGAGCCAGCTGTACCCACCCCCTCCCCCATCCGTTCTGCCAGTCAGCGCTGACAGAGAGCCGTGACAGGATCGAGAGGTGAGCGAACCTGGTATGTGTTCGCTCACCTCCCGATCTACTGAGCCGACCTTTGACAGTCTCATTGTCACAGGTTGGCTAGAACTATGAGGTCAGTGGAAATCACTCATCTCATAGATCTCCTTTAATGAAATGTCACTCATCACATTTCAATAAAGTTCTAAAAAAAACAAGGTAACTGGTGCAATGTGCCATGATTGGAGCATCAGCACTGTGACTGCTAACGCACACCAGTGGCTGTGTGTTGCAGTACAGCTGCTGGTGTGAATACAGCCTTAACCCCTTCGTGACGGGAGACGTACAGTGTACGTCCTGTCACTTTGTGCCTATATGACTGGCCACGTACACTGTACGTGACGAGTTATATCAGGCTTTGTAATGCCGGTATTTGCTGATTCTCAGAATTTAACAGTCATTCATTAATGTCTCAGTATTGAGGCATTAATTAATGAAATAATTAAGCTTTTTGTAAAAGCTTCTTCCTTTCATTAATGAAAGAATGAAGCAGTTACATGCAAATAGAGGACCGCAATTTGCCATCCTGTATTTGACAGCTCAAAATAGAGAGGCAGCAGTGACTCACCACCTCACCTCTCTGCTATTTGTTTTGACAGCTCGAGAGCCCGATGTTTAGATACATTTCACTGAAAGGATACAATGTATATCTTTTGAGTGAAATGTATCATTTCTGATCGTCTAGGCACGATCAAAGAGCTTTTAGTGAGATCTGAATCTGACTAAAGTCAGGATCAGTCTCTAAGGTTATTATTAGCTGTTCCTAAGTTTGGATCAGCCTAATAGCCAAAAATAAAATAAAAAAGTTAATTTATCAAGCTGTCATAGTGATTGCTTGATATAAACTGACAAGAAAAAAAAAAGTTTTTTTATTTTATTTTTATTTTTTTTACAAAGTGTAAAAAAATTAAAATAAAGTGTAAAACAAAATTAGGAAAATATAAATTATATATAAATATATTTTTTATACTATAATTAATATAAAAACATTCTAAAAAAAATAATAATAATCAAAACTTGTGAAAAAAGTGTTTTCTTCTAGTGTTTTTCCTCTTTTTTTATTTTATTCAAACTAAGTGAGGGGTTAGGTACACATATGTGATATAATTATATAGCCCTATCTGTCCTCTAAAAAACTATATATAATATGTGTGGGTACATTTAGTAAGAAAGTATATTACTGCTGTGGAAGAATCACACAGCAAAAATGTAAAAAATGTGTCAGTCATTTATGAACAGAACCTGAAAACTAGTTCAGTCATGAACGGGTTAAAGATAGTGCTTTAATGTAATAGCAGTTAAGGATGTACTGTAATTTTTCTTACCATTTAAGTTAGGGCTGGTAATGATTAAAATTTTCATGTTCGATTAATCGACATTTTGTTTAATGGATTAATCGATTAATTTTGATTAATTATAACGCACATACATTGGCCTATACACATTAATTAATCTCATGTGCCGCACTCAATATGGCCGCCACTTGAGTGGGGCAACTCAGAATAATAACGTGCTGGATTAGTGTGATCCTAGTTCATTTTATTACTTCATTGCTGTGCTGTATGTGTATAGGTCAATGCCTTGGCTGGCGCTCGTGTAGAAAGTTTCTTGGGCAAACTCACCGGCCCAAGTGGCTCCGTCGGCTAACGAAGTTGGAGGAGTCCAGTGATGTCACGGACATCGACGTCACTGGACTCCTCCCCCTTCCCTTCGTTAGCCGCCACGGACATCGACGTCACCGGACTCCTCCCCCCTACCCTTCGTTAGCCGACGGAGCCACTTGGGGAAGGGGGAGGAGTTCGGTGACGTCGATGTCCATGACGGCTAACGAAGGGAAGGGGGGAGGATTCTGACGGGACTCCCGGAAGCAGTCGGAGAGGTGCGTGTTTTCATTAGCGATCAAAATAATTTTAATCGGTCAAAAAGTTTAACGATTAATCGAGAAATTAATCTTTAATTTCCACAGCCCTAATTTAAGTACATAGAAATAGAGACAAATAGGGAAGCATACGTTTCAAAGCCCCCGTTATTTACCCAAAACTTTTATTTTATTTTGTTTACACTTTTATTTGCTCATGAAGAGTCTGCATCAACTCTTGGAGAGACCTAATCCCCATGCACCTCTGCAGCAATGCATTATTTACAAAAGTGATCCAATAGGCTCCCTGTTATCAACAAGCATGGGTCTTTGTTGAAGTGATTTCATGTTGCAGGGAAAGGCATGGAAGAGTTGGATCACATGGCTATAGACCTAAAGGAACTGTGATTAGATAATGCCATAGGCGGGGCTGGATTTCTCACAAGGCCAACCGAGGCCCAGCCTCGGGGCAGCAGAGGTGTTAAATTCCTATCTCCTGATGCCCAGGACATGCAGTGCTAGGTGGGTAGTTACTTTCTACATTTAGCCCTGCTTTGTGCAAGCAGAGATATCTTGTATGCAGACTGCAGGTCTTCGGCGTCCATTTTCCGCTCTGCTCCGTGTGAACACTGAGATGGGAGATGTGCAGTCGCAGCCTTTCCCTCTCAGCTGGCACAGGAGAGCCAGCACAGTGCTGTGCTCAAAAGAGAACCTGTCACCTCAAAATGCTATTACACAGGAGCGTGTTAGCTACTGTGTGATAGCAATAAATTTAAGTGAAAAAAAAGAAAAAAATTATAAAAAAATAATAAAATAAACAATTTAAAAAAGTAAAAAAATAATAAGAAATAATAATTGATATAAAAAAAGTAAAAAGTGATAAAAAAATTATAAAAAATAAACAACTAAAAGATTATTAGATAAATAAATATTTTAAGTAAACAAATAAATAAAAATCGATAAAGTAAAAAAAATAAAGAAGAAATTAAAACAAATCAGGAATGGCAGGAATGGGGGTGGGGAGGAACCTGGCAACCTGGCCTTGGAGCAGCAGAGAGTAAATCCGGCCCTTGTTGTGGAACTTATGGTGGGACACAATACAGAAGCATTTTCATGGACACTGTTGCAATAGATCACTCTAATTAAATGCTCAGTATCAGGATTGTAAACCAGGAGCTCATTGATTTTTCTCCTGAGTTTAGTGGACCATGAGTTTCTTTGACAGCCAATGCTTACAGCAAACCTCACTGACAGTTGCCACAGCCATTGAGACTGGGTATTGTTTTTAGGCAGTGCTGGTCCAAGTAATTCCTGCTGGGACTCAGCTAAAATATTGCAGTGATAAATAAAGAATGAATGTATTCTTTTGTCAACATTTTTCTATTCTTTTGGAGAGTATATATTGAGAAAGGCAAAAACACTGATACCTATGCCTTTCATAGTCTTAATAAGTGTTATACCTTACAACCTGGACTTGCAAAATAGATATCCTGGTGAAGCATGATTTAATGTTATCTTTCCGTTTACCATTCCTACCCCAAATGTCAACATGTCACCAAGACTGTCTTGTTTTTTGTTCTCTGTATTTGAGAACAATTGCATATAGTGGTGTTTCTTAGTATAGTATGATTGTTGCATTATATTTTAACTGTTATCAGAGAGCTTTTAAAAAGGACACATGTACATATATGTTGGTCCTTTTTTTTGCTTCCCATGTTTTCTTCCTTCCCTGCCTATTAGTCCTAATTACTCATGATGTTTTCTTCCTAGGGCCTGCTTCTTCTCAGTCTTCATCCAGCAGTAAGCTGCAGCTCTAATTTTGTATTCATGCTTTAACAGACCTGTTTCCATGGTGATGATTGTGATATTACCAGATTTGTGTTAGGCCTTCACTGCTGGATAAGGTTGGCAAAGAAGATTGACTCAAATGGAGAAAGGCATTATTTGAACTACGAACAAAGCGTAACCTTAGATTACAAAATGCAATATAAGACTGGCACAAATTAAGGGGAAAACAAAAAATATATTATTCTGTGAGTTGCACTGATTTTCTTGCCTTTTTCTTATTTACACATATCACCTAAAACTTGTACACAATGCTAATTTTTTAAAAAAACATTCTGGCAACAAGTTAAACCAATCAGTTGACTGCTATTGCAAGTAAACACTACAGCTGTGCTAAAGTAAAAATAAGAACAAACTGTTTGCCCTAAATATACACTTACTTTGCTCAATCAAGACCTTACATAGAAACCCTGCTTTATTAGAGCAATGTAGTGAGGGAGGCAACAAAGAAGCACAGAGTGATGAGCATAATTTTGTTTTGGTGTGTGTGGGAGGCTATTAAAGTCAGCTTGTGAAACTGACAAGGTTGTGGTCTGAGAGGGGGGAAAGGGGTGTTGGTGAGGTTGCAAGGAGTGCATGGGTGGGAGAACACAAGATCAAGTATGTTACCATCAGAGTGTGTAGGAGTCTGTGTCCATTGAGTTAGATCAAAAGAAGAGGTTAGGTTTAGAAATTGAGTGGAAGCCAGGGTGTTAATGTTATTAGCAATGTTAAAGTCACCAAGAATGATAGTGGGTTTTTCTGAGGAGAGAAAGTAGGGTAGCCAGGCAGAGAAGTCATCAAGAAAGCGAGATACCGATCCAGGTGGCCTTTATATCACAGCAATCCTCAAAGAAATTGTAGAGAATAGGCAAATACAGTGGGTTTCAAAAGGATAGAGGGATAGAGAGGCAGGTGAAGGCAGAACTTGAAAAGTGCATTGTGGGGATAGAAGGATACCCACTCCCCTCCTTTCCGTCCACTTGGTCTGGGTGAGTGCATCCAGTGGAGGCCACCACGGGAGAGGGCAGCAGGAGAGGCAGAGTCAGATTCCTGAAGCCAGGTTTAAGTAACTGCAAGCATGTTAAAGGAATTGGAGATGAGAATTTCATGCACAGTTGTGAGTTTGTTACAGACAGAGCGGGCATTCCAGAGGGCACATGAGAAGGAAGGACTGGTTCTAGGAAGCAGGGGAATATAAATCAGGTTGTGTGGATTACGGCTGCTGCCAGAGGAAAGGCAGTGCTGATTTGGAGGGTGAGTATTATAAGATAGAGGGCCAGGTTTGGGAGAGATGTCCCCATAATTCAGGAGAAGAAGAGGGGTGAGTGAAGTGAGCTGAGAGGGTGTTTTATATGAGTGAACATGCCCCGGTGTCCTGGAGGTAACTCTAGCATGTGGATTCAGAATGAGCAGGAGATTCAGTAATAGGGAGGGGGCAGGAGAAAGAGTGAATTATATAAACTGTGAGGTGTAAAGAAAAAACAGTTTAAGAAGAGAGGCCCAAATAGTGAGAAGTAATGGTAGGGAACTCATGTTAAGAGAGGAGAGTAGAAATCAGAATTTGGATATTTATTTTGTCAGATATGTTTAATGTCGAGTGGAGAGTGTGACCTTACCCCATGGCTGTGCAGAGGAAGTATGAGACAATAAAATTAATGAGGAGTAGTAGGAATGAAAGGGGTGGCAGTATGCAAAGAGAGAGGTAGGGAAGAGGTTAAAGTGGGATTGTATGAGTAAGGAGAGTGGTAGATGCAAAGCAGCTGCTGGGCACCTGAATGGTAGTGAGGTAAATTGTTAATAGATTCCTATATAGATAAAGTGAACCATGTGGTGGGTGGGAGTGATGATCTGCAGAGGCTCCAGCTGAGATGCTGGGCTGCTAAGATAGTCTATCTGCTTGCAGAGGTGAGGGAGAGAAAGTTGTCGAGAAAAGATAACAGTAGTACAAATAACAAAGTACAAACAAAAGTAGTGGATTAAAAGTTGTCTGAAGAGGGTAAATTGCAAACTAATACATCTTAAATTGGTCCCAGAGGAGCACATGTCACGTAATGATCTACTTTTCTATATTGGTTGAATTTGATGGAAAATGTCTGTTTTTGAACCTGACTAACTATGCAAGTACAGAGGGAGACATCTGCTTGTCTTCAAACATTTCAGTTTTCCCATATACCATAGATTGTGTAACACCTACATGAAGTGAATACCATGTCTACCACATCCTTTACTCTCCTAAATGAGAAAAGGGAGATATTGCGCCCATTTTTGAGGAATTTTTCAACAGGTTAAAGAATACTTGGAAATTATATAAATTACTTCTGACATTGAAAGCACATGTTACTCCTACATTGATTAGCCCAAAATAGCCTGCACCTTGCCTGTCAGTTTGGGATTCTAAATTGAATGGGCACTGTGTTTCCTTGGATCAAGCTGCTTATCTTGACCATTGTGCATTTCTCAGATCTTTCCATAGAAAAGTAAAGTCCAAATGTAAATAGAACCACACATTCTTATGTAACTATCACAATTGAGACTATTTTCAGTGGGGGGCCAGAAGCCCTTACGCTAATTTTGTTTGCCCTTGTCTGCCTGACATCTTGTGTCCAGGTTTCTGCTGTCATGAACCGGACACAGCATTCAAAACCCGAACTGTCCGGGTGAATCTGGGACAGGTGGTAACCCTACCTCCCTCCTCCGCCCCCCCACCGAAGCCTTCCTTTACTTCTCCTCAGATCCCCCACTGCATACAGGCAGAGCACAGCAGCGGGATCCAGAGAAAAAGCTGCAGGCTGAGCCCCCCTCTGTGCGTGGCTGAGCGGCCGAGGATCGGTACATATCAGTGATCACTCAGCTGATCACTCCAGTGTTTGTAAATAAATGGGGACACTAGGTACTATGTGTCCCCAGTTATGAACAGGAAGTGCTTTACATCAGGGGTAGGCAACCTTGGCTCTCCAGCTGTGCTGAAACTACAAATCCCATCATGCTTCTGCCTCTGGGAGTCATGCTTGTGGCTTGCAATGCCGTATGGGATTTGTAGTTTCAGTACAGCTGGAGAGCCGAGGTTGCCTATCCCTGCTTTACATCACATCCTGTTCATTAATGAGTTTCTCAGTGGGGAGTAGCACTCTGTAAAGAGCATTCTCCCCATTCAGAAACTGGATGATAGTAAATATTTTCTGGATGAATGGGAAGCCTCTGTACTTTCCATTCATTTAGAACAGATGCTGCAGAAAAAGAGATTGATTCTTTTTCTATATTAAAAAGGCAAATATCAGTGGGCTGTTTAGACCCCTGATATTTCCCCAAAGCCCCCCAACAGTAAAATAATTAAATACATAAATAAAAAATAAATCCCAGAGGCTGGGTGACGTCACACGCCTGTTGGGGGGCACATTTTGTTTTCTTGCCTCGGGCGCAAAAGCTAGCTGCAGCTCTGCTCCCACGGTGCTCGTGTGGCTGAATGCGTCCGACTGCAGACTGGCGCGGACACTTCTCCACGTGTGCAACGTCGGCCACATTCAGCCACACAAGCACCGTGGGAAGACAGGGCGCCTGCGCATGAAAGGAGACCTGGGAAGCTGCTGCAGTGGAGGTAAGAAAAGACTGACAGTGGAGAGGCAGCAGAGAAAGTAAGAGAAGAGACAGCAGAGAGAGAGGAGGCAGCAGATAGAAACGGGGAGAGAGTGAGGAGAGAGAGAAGAGACAGCCAAGAGAGAGGGCCGGTTCACACCACAAAGTCTGCGTTCCAGAGCGTTCGGCCTATAGAACGCTCTGGAATGCAAGACGGCCGGCTCCCTGGGTTTAGGGTCGGGAGGGCACTGCAGCCATGGCCCCTGCCCACAGTGCAATCGCCCGCACCCAGAACACAGGCACATTAGTGTCTGCGTTCCAGTCCAGAGCGATCTGCAAAAATAGTGCTTGCAGCATTTTTGCAGATCGCACTGGGCCGAAACGCAGGCACTAATGTGCCTGAGATCCGGGTGCGGGCGATTGCACTGCGGGTGGGGGGCGTGGCTGCGGTGCCATTGACTTCAATGCACTGCCACGCCCCATCCCACCCCTGAATGCAGGTGTTTTTTCAATGGTAGATCTCGTTGAGCTTGTCATTTGAAAAGTAGATCTCCAGACGACAAATTGTGGGCGCCCCTGTTGTAAGCAGTCATCTATATCTTAAAGCAGATATGATTAAAATCATAGAAGTGTTTACATATCAGTACACAGATTAGTCTAGCAGATTGCTTAAACAGCAATAATAATCCTTCTGTCC
The DNA here is from genome assembly GCF_000935625.1 of Nanorana parkeri. Classification (NCBI taxonomy): domain Eukaryota; kingdom Metazoa; phylum Chordata; class Amphibia; order Anura; family Dicroglossidae; genus Nanorana; species Nanorana parkeri. The sequence continues at coordinate 408,857 of NW_017306990.1, forward strand.
TTCATATGCCTCTCCCCCATTCCCCCCTCCCCAGCGGATATGGGGGGATGGCAGATAGCAGGGGAATCAGTAGATAGCAGAGGAGCTAAAGCTTCCTATGCTTCCCCTGCTATCTGCTGTTTTTTATTTTGTATGCTGAAAGTGGCCACCGGCTACCATCAGAATAAAAAAAAACATATAGCAAGGGAATGAATAGCTAGCCAGCTATTGACCATTTCAATTTGCAATAGCCAATAGCAGGCTGGCTTTTGTACACGCCAACTGCTGCTGTCAATCAGCAGAGGAGGACCTGAAGGAGAACTTCAGGTCCATCTCTGCTGATTGACAGAAGCAGTGCTATTGGCCTGCTATTGGCTATTGCAATTTGAAATGGCCAATAGCAGACCAGCTATTCATTCCCCTGCTATCTGTTGTTTTTTTTTATTCTGACGGTGGGCCGCATCCGCTGTCAAAATAGAGAAAAAAACACATAGCAGGGGAATCAGCAGAGAGCAGGGGAGTAAATGCTTCCCCAACTATCTGCTGTTCTTTTCTTTGTGTTCTGACATGGCCACCCAGAAGTGACATATATCAGCCGGGGGAGTAGAACCACCAGGTATCCAGAACAGAGCACAGTAAACCTTTCTGTGATAAAATGTTTCTCTCGCGGTGCATCAAGGGACCGCTATCTTATAGCGGGAGACGCCCAGAACGTCCAGGAGAGTTGGGATATCTGCTCTTATCCTTACCCCCTTAAGCCCCCCCTCCCATCTATCTTGGTCCTTATTGCACTCCACGGATGTAGTGCCTTACTCAAGGACAGAAAAGCACTCACGCAATAATGTGCATGCACCATGTTGATGAGTAGTACTGTTAGTCAAGGTCTGTATTAGAGTAATAAGTAGAGAGAGTACATTTTTTTTTTTAAAGGCACAAAAAAGGTGGTTTGGGGCTATGGATTAACCTGAGATCCCAAACAGCAGAATCATATACTATAGAGTTTTTTAAAAAAAATATGTAATAAGTGGCAATCATGTGAGATACAAAAAAAACCTAATAGGCTGCAGCTTATAGCAAATTTAGATATAAGGTATTATAACTGAAATATATATATGAATGTGAGCAATAACTGCCTTGCCAAACACTGAAATAAAGAAAGAAAAATACTGTTTTCTTTTGTTGACAGTAAGAATAAATGTGAAGCATAATACACAACAGTTGGTCTTGCATTGGGTATTTCTGAGTTGTCAAATATGTTCTCTTAGAAGCTCCTAAGAACACAATGCGTATGAGACAAAGGGTTTCTAATGGCTGATTAGCCTCATACAGATAAAGAAAGAAAGTGTTGTATATTTATTGAGATATAATTACTTGATCATGGCAGTAAAATTCCTATTTATAAAAAAAAACATGTAATTACACTGGCAAACTGTCTAATTGTATGAATTGTCTAATTGCATGATATTTCGTATAGAGCTTCTATTTGTTTGCATATATTTTGTAAGTAATTTCATTTAAATTGACAGCCTGGATATAGATGGTCAGATGTCTAACCAAGATCGATGGGAGGCAAGATATCTGTTTGTTTTTTGACACATGATAATGCTCCTGGGACAAAAGATGATCATTTCTCTAACCTGCCTTACATTTGAATGCGTGGTGTTTGTGGTGAAGTACATGTTCTTTTTCTCCTTAGCATATCCAACAATTGGTGTCAATATAAAGGATTCTGTGTGTGAATATGATTGTGCTTGTTGATGTATCACCCTCTAGGAAAGTTGGCCATACACCTTACAATTTATCTGCAGATTTTCTGTGGTCAGATGGAAAAGGTGGAACAGATTCCTCCATCTACACTTATGTGTGTGGATGGAGTAATCTCCACCTGGGCCAATCTGTTGCACTTTTTCCATCTGACCACAGAAAATCTGCAGATACATTGTAGGTGTATGGACACCTTTACATGGTTTTACACTTACCCAGTCTTTAACCTCATAAGTGACGCTCAGATTGGACAAATGGCTTGCAAAGATTTAAATATGGTGTGGCAGCTATATAAACAGTAGAGTTGGGCTTTTGGGGTTTAACAACTGAATCCATTTAAAGGATTCAACTGCAACATCTTTGTATCCTAAAAATGTAATGCTGGCCATTTCAAAAGAACAATGTTGCATTTTTTTATATAATACAAGCTCAACAGCAGCAAACCTCTGCAGTATTTTTCTGAACTGTTCATTTTTTTTTTTTAGAAGAGTGTGCTCCAATTAACACATCAACAAAATATAGAAATACACCTGAAAGCCTGAAAAAAATACGAACCATAATTTTTTTGAACAGAGTTGGTAAAATAGGCATACCAAATTTCAAGCAGGTAGCTTTTAACCTCTGTCTGCAATAGGAATGGTCCGTCGGTTCGAATCGAACATCATCCGTTCGAGCGTTCGCTGAACTTTATGGGATGTTCGCAGTCTGTTCGACCCTGCAATGTCCCATACGGCAAACAGCCCTCTGAAGCTCTAATTGGTTAACACTTGCAACTGGCCGGCAAACTACATAATTGGGCGGAGCTAGCTGTCACCGCTATCTCTGTCCAATTTTTATGTTTTGCCCACACCTGTCAAAATGCCATTATGCGGCGGGGGTCGGCCGGCGGTTTTTCTTCTGTTTATTATTTCTATTTAATTTAATTGTTTATTTCGTCGTCGTCATGGACATCACTGAGCGTCGTGATTGACCATGGATTACGTCGGTGGATCCATTTTTGGGTTTTTTTTTTTTAAGTAAAAGACCTGCCACAAACATATCTTTTGTTTTTTCCAAATAAAGGATTTTATCAAAAGTCTGGACTTTTTAATAACTATTTTAGTGAATGGGTAGGGGTACAAGTACCCCTTACTCATTCACAAGGGAGGGGGGCGGCATCTGGGTGCCCCCTTAATTAAAGGGGTACCCTGATGCAAATAAGCCCCCTTGCCTGCAGACCCCCACAACCACCGGTCCAGGGACCCTAGAAAAGCACCCTCCTTGTGCAAAGGGCATGTGGCCTGGTGTGGGAGGGAGGGGGGGCGCTCGTCCACCCCCCTTTTCGGCCCTGCCAGGCCTATGCTTGGATCAAGGATCTTGTATGGAATTTTAGGGGGGACTCCCATGTGGTCCCCCCCTAATTTTGGGGGGTTCCTCTTTAAAATTCCTACAAGACCTTAAGGGCCTGGTATGACTTTAATGGGCAATCCCACACACTTTTTATTACACGGGGGTCCCTCCTAAATATTCCTACCAGACCTTAAGGGCCTGGTATGACTTTGAGAGGGAACTCCACACACTTTTTTTAGTTTTTTTGTACAGAGGGTCCCTCTTAAATATTCCTACCAGACCTTGAGGGTCTGGTATGACCTTTAGGGAGAACCCTACACTTAAAAGAAAAAAAAAAAAAGGTCCCTCCTAACATTCCTACCAGACCTAAAGGGTCAGGTATTGTTTGGGAGGGGTAGCTGCACACCTTAAGAGTAAAAAAAAGTAATTAATTTTATTTTATTTTAGAAATGTCAGTTTTGCTGCAGCAGGTTCTGTACATCCTACAGATCCGCCACTTCACGGGCAGGTTAAAGGGGACCCGAAGGCACGATATTTGAAGGATTTTTAATTATTATTCTTACTCTTTAAGTGATGTGAGAATCACTGCTCCTTTAAAACATTTTTTTTTTCCATTGATTCCTGTCCCCCAGGTCAGTACGTGGACCCCCCATAGAGTGCTTATATGCAAGTTATTGGCCATGAAAGGTGTATGGGGGTCCACGTACTGACCTGGGGGACAGGAATCAATGAAAAAAAAAAGTTTTAAAGGAGCAGTGATTTTAACATCACTTAAAGGGTAAGAATAATAATTAAAAATCCTTCAAATATCGTGCCTTCGGGTCCCCTTTAACCTGCTTGTGAAGGTTTTATTGTTTATTATTGTCAGTACAGGGGAGCTGGAAATTAAATTCTTAAAGGGACCCTCTGTACAAAAAGGTGGGGTTTTTTTGTACATAGGGTCCCTCCTAAATATTCCTACCAGACTTTGAGGGTCTGGTATGACCTTTAGGGAGAACCCTACACTTTAAAGAAAAAAAAAAAAGGTCCCTCCTAACATTCCTACCAGACCTAAAGGGTCAGGTATTGTTTGGGAGGGTGAGCTGCACACCTTAAGAGTAAAAAAAAGAATTAATTTTCTTTTATTTTAGAAATGTCAGTTTTGCTGCAGCAGGTTCTATACATCCTACAGATCCACCACTTCACGGGCAGGTTAAAGGGAACCGGAATGTACGATATTTGAAGGATTTTTAATTATTATTCTTACCCTTTAAGTGATGTTAAAACCACTGCTCCTTTAAAACATTTTTTTTTCATTGATTCCTGTCCCTTAGGTCAGTACGTGGACCCCCATACACCTTTTATGGCCAATAACTTGCATATAAGCACTCTTAAAGGGGACAATTATTTCCGAACGTTCGACCCCCTTTGACTTGCATTAGGTTTGAGTTCTTATTCGAACTTTTCGGCCGTTTGGGTGTTCGAATACGAACCGAACACGGGGGTGTTTGGCCCATCACTAGTCTGCAATACCTACATTAACTTTCCTTAGCACAATACCCCTGTGCTGAGGATACATTCATAAACATCCTCACTTTGAGAGACATACCAACTGACACTCTCTGAGGTTGGTAGGTTTCAGACCCAGCTGCCACTAAAAATGCAGGTACTCACTGACAATAAGGAATCAATCAGAATAACTCACTGTCATGTGAATGGTGCATGCTGATGCTGCTAAATTTTGCCTGAACATCTAGGCATCAATGTCCTCTGATTGTTTAGGGCTTAATGCCACCTTGAGAGTAATTATTGTTTGTGTTCAGCTACAGTCCGATAAGGACACTCCTCTACAGAGTTACCCATGGCACATTTATAGTCAACACATGATTTCTCCATTTGGTTACATAACAAATAAAATGTGTGTAGCCTTTTCTTTAGTAATATACCTTGTTCTGAGGCATTCAATTACTATATCATTGGCCTTTGGCAATTCGCTTTTGTGTGGGCATCAGAAAAGAATAATAAACACTGCTCACTTAGTTTATCAAAACCTTTATGGGACAGAAAGTGATGAAAAATCACCCCAATAGATTTAACTTTTCAGAATAGAAACAACAAGGGGAGTAAGGAGTTGCGCTATAAACAGACTATAATATGTGATCTATATCAGTCTCCAGGGTTTCCGTAAACTAATTCAAAAAAGAAGGTTCCCCAAACAAAGAAATCCCTATATTGGAGCTGATCTGGTAAACAGGTGACACAAAATGGTAATGATGTATAAAAAAACTATATTTAATGACAAATAAAGAAAAATACACATAGGATCCAATATAACAAGACATCTAAAAACAAGTAAAAAGACATCCCCTTGAAATTCCACTTATAGTAATACAGGTGATAATCTAGAAACCACCTCAGTGGTAAATAGTCACTAGTATATACACAATGATGTGTTTTAAAGACGGATACAATGTATCAGAGCGTACTCACAACCTGTGTGGTTTGCGATGAGGGACAGTCCTTGTAGGGTCCCCTGTTTAAACATGGATGGAGTGAGTTCTGTGAGGTGTATCTTTGTGTCGGATTGTGACTCCAGATAGTTGTTATCCTTGTATGTCTGTAGGCTCCGATGAGCGTGTCACTCCCTGCTCAATTGAGCTCACACTGATCAGCGGGTGTCGGTCACTTCCGATCCAGAAAGTAATCCGGGGGTTGTTTCCAGCATGTGCGGCCGCACAGCGAAGTGAATAAAGACACACTGGGCTGAAAGGTGGATAGTGAGATGGAGCAACCTCAGCCCACAAGCTGTTCTCAATCTCGGTTCAGTTTCCTACAGATTTCACTGCAGTTACGAGATAACAGCGGTTAAAGGGTTTTCGTTCCGTCCTGTCCTGTCAATCGACAATGAGAAAGTTGTTTCCTTCACTCGACCATGGGTGAGGTGAAGCGGGTATCCAAGGGGAGTCTGAAACACGCGCTGACCCTTACGCGTTTCCCCCCCCAAACCACTGGGGCTTCCTCAGAGGGGCGTGTAGTCAGTATCTTGCATCGGTGTGTTATATAGCTCACTAATGAGAGCCTATAAACAGAATTTGCACCTCTGACACAGGAAGGTACCTTGGTATTTACAACAGGTGTCACTCTTATTGACAAAGTCATTTGTCGTGAGTTTGTCCTTCATGGAGGGACAACGTCGGTAGGCGATAGTGGGTTTGGTGCCTAAGAATTTTGAGATTCTAGAGTCCTTAGTTAGGCAGTGCCAGTGTTTGTCAAGAATCTTTGATATTTCCGTATGCTGGTTATTGAAGGTTAGAATTAATCTCACCCGGGGGTCTGTTTCATCATTTTTGTTTTTGTTAGGATTGGTCTTGAATGTATTTTTATTCCCATGGTTGAACATTCTGGATCTTCCTTTAGCTCTTTGATACGATTTCTTCAATATCTTATTGGGGTAGCCTCTTGCTTTTAGCCTCATCCTCAACTTCTGAGCCTCCCTTTCAAAATCGGCATCGATGGTACAATTCCTCCTAACTCTCAAATATTGGCCAAAAGGGATGCTATTCTTCAGGCATTGGGGGTGGGCACTACTTGCCTCAAGGATAGCATTACCAGCCGTATCCTTCCTGTACAGGCTGGTATACAGCAGGACCCCTCCAACATCCTTACACACCAGTATGTCCAAAAAGGGTAGTCTGCTATGATCGAATGTCAGGGTGAACCTTAGATTATATACATTGAAGTTGAGGATATCAACAAAGTCCCTCAGAAGATCCTCTCCCCCCGTCCAGAGCATCAGGATATCATCTATGTACCTGTGCCATGACAGTACATGGCACAGGTACATAGATAAATCCTCTCTGGCCCAGAGTTCCTGCTCCCAACCGCCCAGTTATAAGTTAGCGTAGGAGGGTGCACATTTGGTCCCCATAGCCGTGCCCTGTTTTTGTAAGTAGTACTGACTATTAAAGAGGAAAACATTGTGGGTCAGCACAAATTCCAAAAGCTGCAACAAAAAAGCATTATGCATATGTTCTGTAGTTCCCAAGGTGGCCAGAAACCTTTCGGTCATCTTCAGTCCCTTGGAATGTGGAATAGAAGAGTACAGGGCCTCGACATCCAGGCCTACCAAGAGGGTGTCTGGAGGTACCTCAAGATCTTGAATCAAGGATATCAAATGCGGGGTGTCTCTAACATATGAAGCCAAGGACTCTACGTGAGGCTTGAGGAAATGGTCTATGTATGAGCTCACATTCTCTGTCAGTGACCCACACCCGGAGACTATAGGTCTCCCAGGGGTTTTTTCCAGTGACTTGTGGATCTTAGGGAGATCATACAAAACCTGAGTTCTCGGGAAAGGCACTTTCAGAAAATCCAAAGTGCCCTTGTCTATGAGGTTCAGATCTAGGGCCTCTTCCAGGATCCAATCAGAGATACCTGTATAGGTTGGTACCAGGTCTTGTTTTCTAAAATCCTCATAACCATTTCTGTATATTGTTCACAAGACATCATGACCAAGTTTCTGCCCTTGTCTGCTGGTTTAATTACTATGTCCTTATTGCTTTTCAGATCTCCCAAATCCGTTCTCTCAAAGGAACTAAGGTTATCCTCCTTTATTCTAATGGACACATCCATCATGACTTCCTCACTCACTCTTTTCACAAAGTTCCAAATGTTGATATTTTGAGACAAGGGCGGAAACGTTTTCAATTTGCGTTTAAAGGTCTGTTTGGTACAAGGGAGGGTCTCCTCTCTATCTTCATCCTCATCTGAGATATGTCCCTCCTCCCAAAGCTCCTGAAGGTCTCTAAGTGCCCTATAGTCCTTTCTCGAAAAGTCCTTCCAATCATCAAGGATGCCTCCCAAAGGCCTGCTTTCCTTATCATGTATCTGCTTCAACAGAAGCCTGCATGCAAAGAGGTTGACATCCTTGATGATTTCAAACCTATCTGGTAGTGCTTCCGGGCAAAAAGTTAGTCCCTTCGCAATCAAACTTAGCTGTACTCCTCTGAATACATATGGGCTTAGGTTGATAACTTGTAAATTATCATTTATTGGGGGCGTTTGAGAAGGTATTGGTCTAAGATCGTCTTCTTTGTGTTGGCCACACTTAGGGGGGGTCCTTGTGTCCTTTCCTTTCTTTCTATTGGTCGAGGGGCCCCCTCCCTTGGAGTTGGTGGGGGTCCCGTCTCCCCTAAAAAGATTCTTCATGTCTGATTCTATGTTGTTGTATTCCCTTACTTCTAGTGTCTATCCCGGAGTAGTCAGAACTATGTATATGTTTGCCATATCGTGCTTTAGAGTCCCTCCAAGTGGCTCCATTCCTATACTTCTGTGAACGCGTGTTGTATTTCCATTGACGGATGGGGTCGTGGTCTCCTCCGAGGAGGATAGACCCAATTCAGTTCCCTCCAACTGAGTGTCTCCACCATCCCCCCTACTTTTATTTCTGTACGTGTCCCCTGCGTTGCGGGTTTTGTTGCCACTCCAATTTTTGTGCTGTCCCCACCTATATGCTGTTCCTCCCGTATAGGCATTCCTGTCTCTTTCAAATTTTGAATCCTTGACATTCACCAGATTCCTATTATAAGATTCCACCTGTGTGTTTAGATCTGTAACTACACTTTCAAAATCAATACTGTGTCTGAAGGTTTCAAGCTCAGTGTTGAGAACCTTCAAAGTTTCGTCAGCCTCCTTTAGTTCTCCTATATAATATTCAATAAGCATAGTTAACATGTTGCGGCTACATATGTTAAAGTTATACTCCCACTGTTTTTTTAAATCCTCAGACACATTCTTGATATTGGGAAAAATCTGTGGTCTTAATCCCTGAGGACAGATCTCATATTCCACGTATCTTTCCAAATATACTTTATTCCAGTATAGCCTAGACTTAAGCTCAGAGGCTTTCTTTAATTTATATTTCGTATCCCTAAAGCTGAGCTCTGTGTTTTTTTTGTCATGATCTTCTCCTAGGTCTTTTCTGACCTTTGAGACCATGGCCTCCCACTCAAACATATTTCTTCGATTCTTATTGCGTACTCCTAAGTTTCGAGAGACTCAGGTCTCCCAAAAGTCAAAATAGAAACAACAAGGGGAGTAAGGAGTTACGCTATAAACAGACTATAATATGTGATCTATATCAGTCTCCAGGGTTTCCGTAAACTAATTCAAAAAAGAAGGTTCCCCAAACAAAGAAATCCCTATATTGGAGCTGATCTGGTAAACAGGTGACACAAAATGGTAATGATGTATAAAAAAAACTATATTTAATGACAAATAAAGAAAAATACACATAGGATCCAATATAACAAGACATCTAAAAACAAATAAAAAGACATCCCCTTGAAATTCCACTTATAGTAATACGAGTGATAATCTAGAAACCACCTCAGTGGTAAATAGTCACTAGTATATACACAACTTTTTTTTTTTACTTGTTTTTAGATGTCTTGTTATATTGGATCCTATGTGTATTTTTCTTTATTTGTCATTAAATATAGTTTTTTTTATACATCATTACCATTTTGTGTCACCTGTTTACCAGATCAGCTCCAATATAGGGATTTCTTTGTTTGGGGAACCTTCTTTTTTGAATTAGATTTAACTTTTCCCCATTGAAAACAAAACTTTAAAAAAATGTATGGAGTTAGACTTCAGCATGATCCTCAACGGTTTAATCCAGTCTTGTAATTTGTAGTATGAACCTATGACTTATGATATTAGCTTGTTTGTTCCACAATGAATTATATCTCTAAACCCTTGTTTTTTATGGTAACGCACTGCATTTCTAAAATGCTAATTGTCAAATCTATCGTTGCCCTTTCATCTTGACCAGGAACTATGAAATAAGGTTTATAGGGCTAGTTGCAAGATTTCTCTTGAATACATCCTCATAAAGTGTTACCTCCAGATAAGCCATAGTAAAAGTCTAATCCTGCAGATCAGATAAGGTAAGTTACATAAAATTTTTGTATTATAATTATTCCTATATCTGGTCACTTGGCTTAGCAAATGAATTAACAACAGGACAGAACATTTCTAAACAGCTCCAGTTACATTACAGTTTCTAGAAAGAAAATATGCCTTTCAGTATGCAAGTCCCATGGTGATCTGGTCTGGTGGTCTGGAAAGATCAAACTGCTTTGTATTTCCCAGAGATGCAATGCTAGTAGCTGTTAATTACTAATATAGAATTGCGCAGGCTCAGTGCATAAATGACTGTTTAAGATGAATATTCCATCTCTGTCACCACTGATGTACAATATAACTGTACCCGTGGACAGTAAAGGCAGGCTAATCAACTCCAGGACCTGTTACTGAACAGAACTAAAGCAACACTGAGCAAGTAAACAAGTGAATACATAATAAAATAGTATCACAATACTATATGGATTTATAGCAAAGCAGATAATAGGAAACATCACCACCTACTGATCAGGAGATACAGTCAGTACATTTTTAGGGTTTCATGGGATATTCTCATTTTTAAAGTTAAGCCTATTTATAAAGTGGTTCAGTGTAATCTATCTGTTTCATACTTACATATTTGACAACTATGTTAAATTAATAGAGCAGTATAATTATTGAAGATAGAAGATCTCACCTATTCCAAAGACTGCATGATTTTTGTTTTGTTTTTATTGTTTATTATTGTCAGTACAGGGGAGCTGGAAATTAAATTCTTAAAGGTGGCATCATTATTTTTTTCACTACATTTCACAATTTGTTGATTGTTCAATAAATAATTTACACAGCAGATATTACTTTTCCTAAAACTGAACTTCAAGTAGCTATATAAGAGCAGAAAATGAATGTGACTCTGTATTAATTAAAACATAATCAAATACATGTTTTAAATGCAAGCAGTGTAAGTACCTAAACTTGAATTGGTTTCAGCCATTTGCAATACCTTGTACAGCAGATCCCAGACTGGAAGTGAGAAAAGCAGCAAAAGGAGCCAGTCTGCTGTGCTCCAGTGTTCTCATGTGCTAACAAGGAGAATGGTGATATGAGGAGAGAGCAGGGTGATAGAGATGAGCACATTAGTCTGCTGCTTCTTTGTTCACAATTCAGTCATGGATTATTGGAGAAACAAGACCTCTAAGTGCTACTGAACTGCACCAAAGAAAAAAACAGGTTTCCTATCCTGCCAGACAGGGCTGTGCAAATCTCAGGACTAGATCGACAGAAATACAAATCATCTGGCAGGTAAAACAGCCCACATATATGTATTTCATCTGTGTATATAGATGTTTGCATGACGTTCAGCTTTAACACCATTTTATATAGGTGAAAAATATTCCACTTTGCAATATAACTGCAATGCGAGTCTTTTTACCTCGGAGGTACCGGGCAGAATAGCCAAGCCGAATGCTGCTTGGTCCCTATTTGGCTGACTGAAGGCCACCGAAGCATGCCGATGTATGGCTGATTTTAGCCAATGTACGGCTGAAATCAGCCGTACAATGCTGAAGTGAATAGCCGAACAGCTTCGGCTCACTTCACTTTGGCTCGGTAATTCGCTCGGCTGCTTTCGGCAGCTAAGTGAATAACCCCCTTACTTTTCCTCTGTCCTGTGCCCGCTGGCTCCATATTGCTGTGTGCCGTTTCCCCCGAACTTCTGGGGTAGGTGACGTGCAATGAGGACACAGTGATACCGGGAGCATGCACACAAGAGTGTCTCCGTGGGACACTGTCGAAGAAGGAGACACTCAAAACCCGAACATCGGCGCTAGGGCTGAGGGAACAACCTGAAAATATTTTTACATCAAGAGACATCACAGGAGGTAAGTTTTCTGCACCACACAAAAAAAAATGGAGGCTTTAATATCACTTTAACTATTTACTAAGTGCTAACTGACAAATCCATCTATCATTAGCTGCGGTGTTGTCGCTGAGATTTGTGAACCACAATCGCATGATGGGGAAACAATCTTTGGTTATGGAATGTCATCACTTATAATGCTTTAATATTTCTTATGAAATAATGCTCCATGGTGGGAATTTATCAAAAGTGAACCAATCAGCTTCTCTCTTCAGTTTGTTCAGTTAAGATTTGAAAATGAAAGAGAGAAGCTGATTGGTTGCCATGCACAGCAGCTCCAGATTTTGTCTGCTTCAGTTTTGATAAATTCCCCCCATGAGTTGACACGTTTTAAATCAAACAATGGGTGCACAGTTTTGGCTGTTATTCCTTTTTTGTTCCCTTGTGAGTTGACTTTGCTAAATAACGCAGCTGCATTCTCATTATCTGCGGTAACGTCAACATTTGTTTTGTAATCTTCCGAATTGTGGTCAGCTGACATCAGTCTTGTTTTGTCAAGACCCCTTTAGTTTTTTTTTAGAGAACAAGAGCTTTGATACTGGAATATGCAATGACAAAAGAAGTCTCATCAGCCTGTTTTAGAGTGTTTACATTAGTTTATAGCTATAACTCAAACACTGGCTGTTGTAATTTGAAATTTTAATTCAATTTAGGATATTTCAGACACCATAAGCAGTTTCCAACCCCCTGGGGAAAGTGATTTTCCTTTTGCTTGGGAAGTAAAGTGTGCAAAGGGAAATTACTTTCCCTAGGGGGTTGGAAAAAAGCAAATTGAATTTCAAATATGGCATGGAAAAGCACTGACAGCTTGTATGTTCCTAAAGTAACTTCTCTACTTGCTTAAGCAAGTAATCTGTGTTTTACAAGTAAACAGTATTAACATAAAGGATGAGCGGTCAATACTTTATATTAATGGCAACCAATGCAGCCGCAAAGATTTAGACTAGCCAAAATGAGGAGCATCTAGTTTTTCAAAAGGGAATGATCACACCCCCATACCTCTATTCAACCTACATACAGGAGTGTGGTGTTCTCCTATTACAGCTTATAAGGCAGTATTGTGTGACACCAAGTAGTACTATTGATCTCTACATCATCAGCTAATGCAATGGAAAGTCACACAAAAATCCCAATAGGCCTAGTCACTTTCAATACAGATACTAGTCTTCTGATGCACCAAATGTAAAGCAGCAATTTCACAATCCAGCATATTGGTGTGATATCAGCTTGTGTGTGATCATGTTCACTCTTATTTCCCACAGCGATTAAAAAGAATCAACACACAAAATACAGGTTTAGAGATGAACTTCACCCTGATTTACAATAAAGACACCTTTAAGATATCTGTATATTGCCACTTTAACTTTTGATTTTGCAATTGCTGTCTTTTTGATTTTCGATCACTCATGTCTTTATTACTCATTGATCTTCTGCTAGCAGCCATTTGTATTAAGTGCAGCTAAACTCCTAACAGCTTCCTTCCTATGAGGTGCAGCAAGATCTCCATTAAGTGCAGCCCCTAGCCTTGGGGCAAAGCAAGATGAAGAATAAAAAAAGATGCCCAAAACTCCTGGGGTATATGACCCTGAAATCCCAGGGTTCTGCAGGCAGTATAGGCTCCGTCATTCTTGCTTAGGCAAGAAAGACAGAAGAGGGAGAAAAATAGCATAAAAATGATATACTATTATGTTAAAGAAGGGAGTAATAATTAACATCAGAGAAAGATTAGAACGAGAGTGAAGGTCTGCTTTAAGTATGCTTCATAAAAACGGATGACTTATGTCGTCTTATACTTTCAAGTGCACATTTTTGCAGAAAGTTATTAACAAAAACATTAGCATATAATAGCAACAGTAGCCTACCAGTGACAACTTGCCGTTTATTCCTCGGTCTAACTATGGAATACATAGATTATGAGAAATGTGACATTTTATTTAACAAAACTCTAATCATACTTGGCAATAAAGATGTTAGGTAAACCACAACAACGCAAATAACAGTGAACTGCTTAAAACAATGACAAAGTGTAAAAACTCCTCTGCTAATACTGTGACATTTGCCTAAATAACACACAGTTTCATTAGGTGCTCTTTAATATCAGTGTCCATGTATTCAATCCACCGAAGAAAACTTTTGATTATCCACACCACCACTCAGTGATAGTGACGCGCCTGGACTAAAAGTCGATGAAACACCAAGTGATCTTGCTCACCTTTTATATATGACCCTCATTAAAATCCTTTAGTATGGTCTCATCAGCATTCCCTTCTTCCCTTCTTAAGAGGGATATAAATGTTTTTTCTCTGTAGAAGATGTTTGATCTTCTGGTCATGCACCTGGATTCGGTTCATCTCACATAGAGATAAAGATGGTACATAGCTTAATTCTGTATAACAATGAATATTTATTAAAAATAAAAACCTACTAGACCATAAACAAGAAATCCAGCAAACCAAAGTATATATCTTGATCTGAAATGCCTCAGTCTTGCGATGCTCTTTATGCACCAGCAATAACTCCAAAGCTGAGGTCAGTCTCTTTACACAGCTCTGACTGCTCTGCACTGCTTCTGGGTGTGACATCATAAAGGTTCCACTCAACGTGTTAAGTCTAATTGATTTAATTAGGAGTGTGAAGCATAAAAACTAAACACTGCTATTTGTACTATAGTGGCGTCCATATATCACCATGGTATCCACCAAATGTCAGTATTATCAGAGAAGTATTTGTAATACACTTTGTAATTGTTTTAAGTGCTGCACTATTATTTCTGTTTTGGGTATATGTTATTGTTCACAAGTGTGGAAAAAGTTTTATTTTACATTCATTAGTGCAGGATTTTTCCTAATAGAGTAAATCTAATCTGTGGCAATCTATGATCAGTAATCTGAGACCACTGTCCAGGCAGTAGAGGAAGAAAGGTCTTCTGAATATATGCATATGAACTGTTCCATCAATTCACAGGTAACATTTTGTCTTGGCTAAATATTTCCCGTAAGATATGATTTATATTTATTCTTAACATACACTGACTGTCAGCACTAAAGAAATAAATAGCAAACAGTTCCAAAACAAAAGAACGCAAGAATTTTGCTATTACATCAGGCTAGCACCATATCAAAATTAGAGCACTATTTCCTCCAGCTGCCTATGTTTAAAATATTTCTCCGATTTTAATTTTTCATGCTCTGGGATCATGAGAAGGTAGACGCTTACTAGACAGATTAAAGCAGATAAGTTTCTCCTTTTTTAATCTTGAGATTGATATTGCATTTTCATGCTCTAGTGGTTTTCATCACCTACCCTTGGCATGGTATTGTGTCCTGATCTATAAGCCCAGGCTCCTCCAGCTGTTGATATGCTGGTCCTGTAATCCCATTGAGGCGACCTCTGGGCAGAGGGGGAGTTCTCCGAAAGGCATTTCTTGTTGAAAGGTTCCTACACATCAAACACATTGGAATCACTTAATATCTTTCCAATTAACCATCTCACAACAAGATAAAAAAAGATACACTGAAATGAAATAGAATTGTTTTTTAGTAAATCTAAAGTCATGATACAGACCACATGCATTTACATTGAAGAACATTCTTAAAAGTAGTTTGAATTCTTGCTTAAAGTATAACTGTATTTTAGAAACACACATAATGCTGTGAATGAGAAAACAGGGAATACAGTGTCCTCCAATGATGCAGTGATGTAGATTGTAGTATATTTTGAAGGTGCTATATTTAGGACTTACTTTAATCTCATTTCTGAATATACAGTTTGTCTAAAAGAAGCACTGAGGAGTAGGGTTACAGACTAATTGGGTTTGAAAAACATAAATATTATTTATTATCTGTCAGGATAAAGTGCCTTAAAACTATCGCTTAACTTCCTTAGAGCTGCCATGGTAATATGAAGGGATGGGGCATAATATTGCAGAAGTGGATGTTAACATCTCTTCAAAAATACAGTCTGCTAAAACTGAAATAAATCCCTACATTCACTATTCAAGCCCATAACTGAACAGTTCCCTGTAGGAAGCTATCTATAGTGTCTGTGCCACCAAAGTACAATGGCTACTATATGAGAAACATGCATACAGGAGGATTTCTTGTTGCCATAGGCAACAAGATTTGTTGTTCTTATAGTCAAGGTTACACTAGATTATGTAAGGGGTCCTTCTATTACAATTCTGCTCCATTCATATTTTTGCACTGAGTACAAAAACAGTACTGTTAAGCTACCTTTTTCTATACATTCAGTTCTATATATAAAAAACAAGCTACAAGTTATTTGGTGCCCAAACATAAAGCAACAGTTAGTGCACTAGAATTAAGACACTGTTTGGAAATGCTATGGTACATGCATTAAAATACTTCGCTTATAATAATAAATTGTTAAAAAAGGGCATCTGATCAGTTTGATGCAGTCTAAAGAAAGGGGTTATTGCAGGGGTTAAGGCTGCAGTGGCGTCGCTACAGGGGGGAAAGGTTTTCACTTGCCCCCCCCGTGTGCCCCCCCGCCAGGGATCGGCAAGGTGTCCTTGCAGGGTCCGCCGCATTCATGTGCCCCCCTATATATTGTTCCTAGAGTTGCCACTGTAAGGCTGGTAACATGCAATGTATTCCCATGACACGATTTGAGCTGCTAAACTCTTAACAGGCATGACACATTGAGACTCTATGCCATTAGTCTGCCTCTCTAGGAAGAGGGAGAGATGGAGAGGTGCTGACATTACTTAAGGTTCTACCTCCAGTGTGCACTCTGAGCTGTGGTGGCACTGCAAGTGGTAGAACTAATGCCATTTAATAGTAGCTGGTTCCATTGCTTTAGTCCACATGATCTGTTACCGAGGTCAGAAGAAAACATCAAATTTATCCAGCATAAACAGTACCCTGTCTATGTTCTTTTGTTGTAAGCTTTTATTTTAGAAGGGCTCAGTAAGTTTATGTTTAATAATTGCTGGAATCTAAAGGAACCATGATTTTCCCTTGAAGGGATTTGTTATTCCTTATGTTAATACTTGTAAAAATTAATATAATCAACATTAAATATTAAATGTAACTAACATATTAGATTGTTTTAACAAACTGGGGTCCTGGGTGCTGTTTAAAAGCAGCGTAGAGACACCAGTTATTTGCCCCAGCTCAATTTTAAAATGTTTAACAGTGGGTTACTGCTCCTTTGGGTGTTCTGTGTATTATGACTATGTAAGCGGTAGAATGGGAAACTTTATATGGTCTTAACGTTAAAAATGTATGCACCCTTTTTTTTAATCCTGTGTGCGTCACAATGTTAAATTGAAAGCTGAATAAAGTTATCTTAAAGTAAAACAAATATGTTCACTTTGACTGTTACCATTGCTCTATGTTACACAAAACTTGCACTGATATCATTTTAATCAAAATACTTTGTAGATTATACTTTGTGGGAAATATATGGGGGACACAAATGGCAAAAATGTTGTAAAAATACAGAAAATGCATTTTGTCTAACTTTATACTATTTATTCCAAATAAAAAACAAAGATTAAAATGTATGCATCCAAATTCACTACCAAATTTAAAACCTTATCAGTACCAAAAAAGAATGTATAATATATTAGGGTGTGCCACAAAACCTAAAAGATATAGATGGTTATTCACTATGGAGCCAAAGGATACAGCCGTAGCTTCGGCTGATCCTTCGGCCGCCGGAGCCTTTTGGTTCAGTAAGGTCTATTCACAATAGCCCATACCGCAGCCGAGCCGAAAGCATATGCTTTGGCTCGACTGAGCCGAAGTGACAGCCAAAGCGTGGAGAAAGGTCAGACAAAGCCGACCGATCGCCATGTAAATGACAGCTGGGCAGGGCCAGCCGTGATCTCACGGCTCGCTCTGCCCAGTTGTAATGACAGATCAGCATCACCAAATGACCTGGGGATGATGATCTGTCATTAACCTCCTGCCGTCCACCCGTTAAGAAAAAACAGACGTACGGCAGACTCACACGGGCGGGTTGCCGTCATTAGACCGCTTTTTTTCTGCTCGCATGCGCCCCTTAACGCGCGCACGCATGGGCAGAAAAAATCCGCCCACTCTTTACAGCCGTTATCGGCTGTTTGATATACATATGATCGGCGGGTCTATAGCCTGCCGATCATATGTATGTCTTTGCGATGCTAATCTCCCTCCTTGCTGTGAATGCAGAAGTGATGTGTATTACATCACTTCCACATTCACCTGTCAGTCCTCTGGCTGCTATAGCCAGAGAGAAGAAGCTTCTTTTGGGGTCCCCAGATGACGTTAGGGGTCTTAGAGACCCTTAATGTCTCCATAAAGAGGACCTGTCAGTGTACCTGTGCTATCACGTAGGGAGCTTGTCATCCCCCTATGTGTTAGCAATAACAAGTATAAAAAAAATAACAAAAGTAAAAAAAATAACAAAAGTAAAAAAAAAATTAAAAGTCACATGTAAAAAGAAAAACTCCAAACTTTTTAAGTCCCCCACCCCCACATTTACACACACATAAACGTAAATACGCCTTCGATGCACCAGCGTGCGAAAATGACAATTGCGCTACACAGGTTACATATGGTCGCCAATGTTGGAGTGAGAGCAATAATTGTAGGACCATCAATCACTGATAACACTAAACTGATGAGTGGTAAAAGCTATTAAAGCATTGCCTATGGCCAATTTGGGTTATTGTAGTTTTTTTAGGTTTCACGCGCGCACATTTTTTATATTTTACCAAAAAATTGGGTAATAATAAATGTTTTATCATTTAATATAGGGGAAACAGTTTGTTTTTAAAATTTTCGGTAATTTTTGCTTTATATCTTAAAAAATAAAAACCCCAGTGGTGATTAAATACCACCAAAAGAAAGCTGTATATGTCCCCCAAAAATGGTATAAAATCTATTTCCGTACAGAGTTGCATGACGGAATAAATGTCAGTCAAAGTACCGCAGCGCTGAATACTGAAAAATTTCCTGGACAGGAAGGGGGTTTAACACCACGGACTTCAAGTGGTTAAACAATAACAAGTGGGTGGAGCTCGCTGTGATATTCTGGCCGGCTCCGCCCAGTTGTTATTCATTGGCTGGGACCTGCTAGTAGACTCTGGCATGTGCCAGCCAATAGGAAACAGTTGGGTGGAGCTAGCTGTCACTGCTAGCTACGCCCAATTGTTTTTTTTTTTTGAGCATGTAAATTTTTATTTGGTTATAATAAGAAATGAGGTCTTACATACAACCTGAATCACTCAGGGATACATAGTGGTTACATTGGTAAGAAAATTAGGTTACATTGTCGTAGGTACAGGAGCCTGGACCAAAAGACGATGCATATATCACAGGGTAAATTAGTAGAATAACATAGATTACAATCATCAATGCTCAACTGAGCAGAACTAACCAATAAACCGAGGTTATGTAGATATGTGTGGTTGTCGAGAAGACTGTTTGGGGGGGTATCTAGAGTATCTAGGGCTAGGACTTCTTTGCACAGTGGGATGTTATTATAGAGGGAAAAAATAAATTTTCTAAGAACACAAATGATCAATGCATTGAGAATATAAGCAGTATCATGGATTGCCTAATGTACGAGTCTACCAAGATTGAGCGACGGGGGTCATGTGTGAGATGGTTCCTGTGAGAACTAGTGTGCTAGGGGGGAATGTTAAAGGACATCTAGAGGCCCCAGGGAGCCACTTAGTTTTTCTGTTAAATACCATGTAGAGTGTTGGAAGATAGTCATAACCTCCTGTAATTGATGCATAGACAGTTCAGATACCAAAAAAGGTTTCCATGTGTGGAAGAATAATTCAGTGTGAGATTGATTAAATTTTGTATCTAATTTGTCAATTAGCATGAGATGGAGTAATCTAGACTTAAATGTGGAGAACGATGTAGGCAGGGCAGATATCCAGTTGGTCAGAATGGTTTTTTTAGCAGTTAGAATGCACAAGTGCTCCCATCTAGTGAGGCTAGGTGGTGTGTAAAGATCAGGCATCGGGGCATGGAAGAGACAAATTTCTGGGGAAAGTGCTCTAGAGCCGCCAGATTTTCTGTTCATATATGAAATAACTGATGTCCAGAAGAGTTGGATTTGAGGGCATAGCCACATCAGATGTGTAAGGTCGGGTAGGGAGAGATGGCATTTCGGACAGGATATCAACCAGCCCGGAGGTATGCTTTGTGGACTAACTTAAATTGTATCTCTCTCCATGACTCGTTGACAATCGCCGAACGTACCCCCCTCCATCCCTTTAGTATAAGTGACTGAGTAACCTCAGGAGTGTGGCCCAGGAAGGCGGCCCATTTGTGTACATAAGGGGGTATAGTGGAGGAGGAGGAAGAAGAGAATGAGTATAGGGACCTATATAGAGAGGACAGGGACATTTTCTGTGTAGGGGAGGACAGGAGTTGGCGAGAAGGAGTAAAGGCAGAGGCATTCCAGGGTAGAGATAAATAATGTGACATAAAGTGGGAGATTTGAGCATATTGTAAGAAATCATTGGGTGAGATTTTGTGTGTGGAAATGAGGTCTTGGAGTGTTCTGCGTTGGCCTCGGGGAGTCAAGATATCTGAGATGGTTCTAATACCTTTAAGATTCCATTCTTTGAATGTGTTAGATTCACGTCCTGGTGGAAAATGTGGGATAGAGATAATAGGCATCATGGGAGAGACCATGCCAGGTAAGTGATACAATTTCCTTACTTCCCTCCAAGCGATAATGGTGTCTCTCAAGAGGATATTCCTCTTAATATTTAGTGGGAGATAGGGAAGGGGAGTGTGTAAAACTCCGGTGAGGGACCAGGGGACCACCAGCGAAGATTCCAGCGACGTATTGGTAAAGAAAGAAGTGTTATGTACCCAATCACGGACATGGCGGAAAAGACTGGCCAGGTTATAAAATCTGATATTAGGGAGATTGGCCCCCAGATGGCGTGCTGGTTTTTGCAGTTTGGAAAATGCTATTCTGGTTTTTTTTTCTCGCCAGATCAATCTAGAAAAGGCCGTATTTAAAGTTTGTATGTCTTTATGCTTGATGAGTAGGGGGATAGTTTGCATTGGGTACAGGAGTCGGGTGAAACTAATCATGTGCATTAAGTGACAGCGGCCTAAAATGGAGAGACGTAAATCCTGCCATTTCTGTAATTGGGTTGTGATTTTACGAATGATCGGGGAGTAATTTAGAGCATATAGGTTGGTAGCCTTACAAGGGATTTGAATTCCCAGGTATTTGATAGAATCAGTCTTGATGGTAATATTATATTGATCGGGCCAGGTGAGATTAGATTTGACCGGGGGTAGAGCCAGAGATAGCAATTCACTCTTAGCCATATTGATCTTGAGACCAGAGAACGTGCCATATAGTCGTATATGTTGTAAGATGTGTGGCAGTTGAGTAGAGGGGTCAGAGAGGAAAAGTAAGATGTCATCTGCAAATAAAATTATTTTTAGTTCGGATGAGCCCACCCGAATCCCCTGGAAACCCGGAGAGGAGGCCAGAGAACGGGATAGGGGTTGTATCGCCAGATTAAAAAGCAAGGGAGATAGAGGACAACCTTGGCGTGTGCCTTTATGTAGAGAGAATGGAGGGGAGAGAGCGGTGGATGTGAAGATTCGGGCCATAGGAGAAGTATACATGGTAGAGATTAAATGGAAAAACGTGCCAGAAAAACCCATACGAGACATTAGTAGTTTAAGCCATTGCCAGTTGACGTTGTCAAATGCCTTCTCCGCGTCCAGGGCCAAGATAGCCAAAGGAGACGGAGAGGGACCTGACAGCTTTGAGCATTCCAATGCCATCATTACTTTACGTATATTTTGGACCGCAGCTCTGCCTTTAACAAAGCCAGATTGATCCGACGAGATGAGTTTTGGCAACAGAGTGGCCAGACGATCTGCCAAGATTTTGGAGAGTAGCTTAGCGTCTTGATTTAACAGGGATATGGGATGGTAGGAGGCCGCGACCAATGGATCTTTGCCTTGTTTGGGTAATAGTCCAATATATGCATCATTAAAGGTGGGTGGATATGTTCTCGTGTGTAGAATATGATTAAAGAGAAGTAACAGTGTGGGGCTAACATCCTCAGCTATAATTTTATAAAATTCAGTAGTTAAGCCATCCGGTCCCGGTGCTTTAGAGCGAGGGGGGGAATGGATAACATTTTGTAGTTCTTGGAGGGAGATATAGGCATTTAGAAAAGCTAGGTCATCAGTAGAGAGGGAGGGTAGGGGGACTTTCCCGAGGAAGTCAGCACCAGCAACCATGTCTCCCGGTTCAGCAGCATATAAAGTTTGATAGAAGGTGCTGAATATTTGTGTGATACGGGCTGGGTCGGAGTGAACTACACCTTGGTCATCTAGTAGACGAAGGATGTGGGAGGTTGTAGAGGTACCTCTCACCAAATTGGCCAGCAACTTCCCTGCTTTATTCCCATGTTTAAATAACTCCACATCTTTATGGGTTCTAATTTGGAGATCATACTGCTGGATCCAATGGTCGCAAGATTGCTTGGCCGAGATCCAGGATGATCTATTAGTGGCCGTAGGGGCTTGTTTATAGAGCAAATTAAATTGTCTGGCTTCTGTGCATGCTTCCTCATATTTTTTCCTCGTCAATTTTTTCTGGGAGGTTGCATAGGCCAAAATCTTACCACGAAGTACTGCCTTTGCAACCTCCCAGAAAAGTGTATAGTCATTAACATGAGAAACATTATCCGTTGCGTAGTCGCGCCACCATTGTTGGAGATGAGCATGGAAGGTGTCATCGGTGAACAGATAGGCGGGAAATCTCCATATGGTGACACGGCTAGGCAAATCAAAACCATGGATAGACAGTAATACAGGAGAGTGGTCGGATATTACCATATCTTCAATGGACACAGATCGGATCTTGGTGATCAAGTTGGAAGAGGAGAGAAATAAATCAATGCAGGACAAAGATCTGTGAGCATGGGAGAAATGTGTATATTCTCTGTCCAGGGGATGAAGAAATCTCCACATGTCGGTGAGTCCACAGGCTTGCATCATGGTGTTTAGGTGTTGATCTTGAGGATTCAGTAGACGAGAGGGTTGATGTGATTCCCAGGAGCGGTCCTCTAATGAAGAAGGTACGGCATTAAAGTCACCCCCTAGTAGGAGGAATGAAGATGGGTCTCTAGCCATGAGAGAGGATGTCAGAACATTGTAGAAAGATTTGTTTTCTGAGTTCGGTCCATAGATATTCCAAATGTCAATGGTATGCGAATGGAGTTGAATGGAGGCGTGAGACCATCTACCTTCTGATGGGTCGTGTTGGTGGGAAAGAAGGGTGTGTGGCAGGGATTTGTTTATCAGGGTAATGACCCCTGCGGATCGTCCCTTAGCCGGTGCTCCCACGACCGTGCCTACCCAAGATTGCTGCATTCTTTTGAAGTCTGCCAATTTGAGGTGGCTCTCCTGCAGCAAGGCTACATCTGCATTGAGTTTTTTAAGATGGCGTATAACCTGACGTCGTTTGTTAGGCGATTTGAGTCCTTTAACATTGCAGGTGATCACATTCAGGGGGGATCCCATATGTAGACGATGTGATGAAGAGTGGAAGATTGACTTGAGCAGTCAGAAAAATAATGGATGATTACAGGCGTCCCGGTGCTCCTGAAACATCCTAATAGGATGACCTCCGCATAAGGTGTTGTTTGTATGTTAATGTGGGGAAACTTGGTAGGGTCCGTGGGGGTGGGAGGGACCCGTGCTGATCCTCCCAGAAGATGGTGGACAGTCCCAGCCCAGGGGGACACAAAGTACATAACAAGGATCTTGAGTGGAGAGCAGTTGTTGAACATAGCGTATATCTTGGAGATATTATGAAAAACTGAATGAACATAACAGTAATAGTAGAAAAAAAATGAACTGTGAATATAGACTTCCTTTTTTCCCCAAATGGAGGTACGTATGTTGTAGTCCCGCAGAGGGTCAGAGAACCCAACCCCAGCGCGTAGACCAGTAGAAGCTGGTGTAATCAGGATGGATAAAAGAGGAAAAATTAAAAAAAAAACAGGAACAAGTAAGAACATTGTTAACGAGAAGCAAAAAAACCCAGATCTCGCAACATGGACGCGCCGTCCCGCCAGATGTGGTTAAAACAGCAGGTGCCAGATTAGTAATGTGAGGACACGTTCGTGGTGACATAGTAAGTGTGTAGTCCCACCTTGATGTTAATAGTGCCCAGTTCGTGGGATATTATCTCTGAGGTGGCATCTCTCAGACCGGACCCCCAACCAACATGTGGCGTAAGTATAAGGCTGAAAACATAGTGAACACCTCAGGTGAGGGAGTCCATCTTCTTCTTACGCGGGGGGCTCTTGATTGGAGAATCAGATGAGAGCGTTTTGAGCGACTGGATATAGGCTTTGGCACGGTCAACTCAAGTGAATTGGAGCACTCTGCCCTCAGGGGTGGTGACTCGTAAGATGGCTGAGTATGCAAGTGCAAACTTGATCCGCTGATTGACCAATGCTTGACAAACCTCGTGAAAGGCCTTGCGCTGTTTAGTAAGTTCGACGGAGTAGTCCGCAAACATTAGGAGCTTGTGTACTCCAGCTACCAAATTGCGCTGGGAACGGTAGGCTTGAAACAGGCGATGTCTGTCTGAGTAGTCCAGGTATCGGACGATCACTGCTCTAGGCTTTGTGGGGTCTTTGGGGGGCCCCAACCTATGGGCTCTCTCCACCTTGCACATGGCGGAGAGGCCCAAGGCCTGGGGTATGATGTTGGAACAGTAATGATGGAGCTCAGCAGGTGTGACAGATTCAGGGACTCCAATGACCCTCAGGTTGTTCCTGCGTGCCCTGTTTTCTAAATCATCCACCTTGTCAGCAAGATATTGCACATTATCAGAAAGGCGGTCTGACGGTTAGTGTAGATTGTATAATCTATATCTGATACCCGGGATTCCAGTGCACGGATCTTATGGCCTTGGGCCTCCAGAGCCGCATTGAATTGCCCCATGTGTTGCTTGAGGGAGTCGGCGATGATGTGTGCCAGATCTGCCTTGAGGTGTGTGGCTACAACAGAGGCTAGGTGCTGATAGTCTACCCTGTCAGCAGAAGGAGATGACTCACCCCCAGATCCCTCGTGACGGCTGAGCTACATCTCCTCGACGGCCGCCATGTTGGTGACGCCGCGTCTGTTTTCGAGTGGCGTTTCCAGTGACTGTTTCGCGGTCGGAGCGCGGGCTAGGTATTTCTCCATGCCACGGGAGGAAGAGGGTCCTCCCGTGGCATCAGACCGGATCAAGACTGGATGGGCACCGATATTGGTCGGTGTGGCGGGACGGAGCTGAGGAGCGCATGTCTATTCCATTAGGCGCCGGAACCGGAAGTCGCCCAATTGTTTTTCAAGGTTAGTAGAAACAGATGTAAAATGTAAAACAGATGTAAAAGTTATAGCAGACAGAGCTTCTGAGCCAAAGTAAAAGGCCAGTATGTAATTTACCCCTCCAAACTCATTCTATGAAAGAAGCGTCACTTTCGGGTTAAGTGACCCTAGAAGTTCACCATACAATCAGTTCACTGTTTTGTAACACATTTTCTTTAACACTTGCATAATCTAATTTTTTACAGTTATATAAGCCTTTAATACACGACAGCGTATTTAAAATAACATTGATAACAAGTACGCTGCCTGGTATGGTATTAAGGTATGTTAAGGAAGAAGCTGTGTGATGAGAAAAGAGGTTAGAAGATGAAAGGGTTAGACTTGACATCTGTCATTGAAAAACATTTTTTTTTTCATTACAGTGCCTGCAATTTGTTTCACTGTAAAATGTGTTGCATGACATCAAAGGACACCCATCATACTGTAAAAAACATATCATATGAGAATCATTTCGGTATGTTTTCACACAAGAACAAAGGATATAAGAACACAAATAACAGCAAAATATGTAAAGTGTTCCTTTTATGTGAAATTAAACCAAAACATGATAGCTATAATAGCAGTTATTCCAATGTCTTCAGAAGGACAAAGTAGGTTAACATGCTACATAGTTACATAGTATTTGAGGTTGAATAAAGACATAAGTCCATCAAGTCCAACCTATTGCGTGTGTGCATTTATGTTTGATCAGGTGTGTGCGTGTGTATTAGTCCGTGTGTAATTTTGCTCTTAGGAGTACCCCTGTATGTTATGGTCTCGTCTAGGACTTTCTTGAATGATTCCACACTCTTAGCTGAAATCACTTCCTGCGGAAGCGAGTTCCAGACCTTAACCGCTCTAACTGTGAAGAACCCCTTGCGTCCTGTGTGTTGACATTTTTTCCCCACCAATTTTTGGTTGTGCCCTTTGGTCTTTGTTACTGAACTTAATGTAAACAGTTTGTTTTGTGATGTTGCTGTCACCATTGAATAGTTTATACAGGAGAATCATGTCCCCCCTTAATCTCCTAACCTCCAACGAGAACATATTTAATTTTAACAGCCTTGTTTCAAAGTTCAGGTCCTCGAACCCCTTAATGAGTTTGGTTGCCCTCCTCTGGACTTTTTCCAGCTCAAGGACATCCTTTCTGAGTATCGGTGACCAAAACTGGACCACATACTCCAGATGTGGCCGAACCAGTGATCTGTAAAGTGGTAAAATTATAGATCTGTCCCTGCAATACATTCCTTTCTTAATGCAAGACAGGACTCTACTTGCTTTGTTTACAGCAGCCTGGCACTGCGAGCTGTTGTTCAATCTGCGGTCTATAATGACCCCCAAATCCTTGTCCGTTTCTGACTTTCCTAGTGGCACACCCATACGTGTATAGTCCATTTGCCTATTTTTAACTCCAAGGTGCATTGCCTTACATTTATCGACATTGAACTTCAACTGCCATACAGTTGCCCACTCCCCGATTTTATCCAGGTCCTCCTGTAATGTTATAGTGTCTAAATCTGTGTCTACTACCCTCCCAATTTTCGTATTATCAGCAAACACTGAGTCATGGCTACTCACTCCCTCCCCTATATCATTAATAAACAGGTTAAAAAGCATAGGCCAAGTACAGAACCCTGGGGCACGCCACTAATGACCTCAGCCCAGTGTTCTAAGAGTGTCACTGAGGTGTTACCTGAAGACTTTGGGCCCCAGTGCAAGTAATGAGTCAGGTCCCCTGCTATCTCTAGCAACCTACCTTCCCCATTCTAACACCCATGTACAACCCCCATATTTTCCCAACATCTAAAGTCTTACCACCCCACCTTTACTTACACATACCCCATTCCAACATCCCTTACACTCAGCCCCTCAGTTCTGTATAGACCATGCAATTAACACCCCCAATCCATATTTTTCAGCTCTGTACAGCTACAAGGCAGATATGTCACCCACGTGCATACTTACTAATAGTGCTCAATGATATCATTGTTCACATGCGAGGCATACTTTAACCTTTTTATTTAATCATTTATTTTTATTCAATAGATTTTTATTAAGGTATATAGAATCTGCAACACAAACATTGTTGATTACATCAGATTATGGATCCACAATTGTAATATTAGAAACAGTGAGACATACAGTATACAGCATTGTCTAAGAAAGCAGATAATTATTCCAATTTGGATTCACACAGGCAATAATAATGGGCTCACTGGAGCTGAACTATAACCGAGCCTCCTAGGCGAGTACCGTAAATCGCGAGTAGACATATTGATCAACATTTACAAAGTTAGAAAGTCCCATAATAGGAAATGAGTGTTGCAGAAGGGAGTACGTAGGGGAAGTACTAGGGGTAGGGACTTTAACCTTTTATTAGTAATACTATTATTATTATTTATAGTATTATTATTTACCTGGCCCTTCTGAGGCTTTAGTCTAGGGACTAAAAAGGAAATTCTCCCAGAAGCAGAGTTAGTCCTAACACAGGATTCTCACTCACACATTTGTCTGCTTTAGACGTTAGGCATTGGATGGGTTCCTTTTAATGCTGATTAGATAGTGATTAGGGACATTGATAAGGAGTCCTTATGAACCCCAGAAAAGAAAAACAGCTTAACTGCATCTTCTACCGCTACCTCTAGTGCTTCTGTTACAGATGTCTGAGATACCAAACGTATGAACACACACACACACACACACACAAACACTGTATAACAATTTATCATGGTTACCATATATTTATTTTGTCATGTTAAATTTGCGGTTATGATGAATCCTATCTCAAAGATGCAATAAATTGCAAAGCTTAGATTATGAGAAACTTCTGCGATGCTGTGACCTGCTTGCCAATGTCACAGAGAGTGCTGACTCTGGCATAACAAATTCAGTG
The DNA here is from genome assembly GCF_000935625.1 of Nanorana parkeri. Taxonomy (NCBI): domain Eukaryota; kingdom Metazoa; phylum Chordata; class Amphibia; order Anura; family Dicroglossidae; genus Nanorana; species Nanorana parkeri. Next base: position 437,004 of record NW_017306990.1, read on the forward strand.
TTAAACCTTAAGGACCTGGGAATGTGGCAATGGATTATCTGTACTGCAAGAATAGCACTTATAAAAACACACAATTTGACAGCATTAATTTACTGTTAAAAACAGTAGTCAAAATTCCGTATATACATTTAAACAGTGAATTTGTAACTTTATGCTATATCTTGATATAATTTGCAGGACAGTATTTATTTAATATATGGCACAGCTTTGAGTTATGTGCTGATAGTATATGCTGATATAATACGCAGGATAATTATTTATATTAAAACACTTATTCATTTGTAGATTAAGACCACTAAACCTGGGATTTGGATCTGAAGGAATCTGCCAGTATCCCTGGTTTAGGTCCAAGATTGTTAAATAATGGGCACTGGCCTATTTATCTTACAATCAATCAACCTTTGGCATTGGGTAGACATCAAAAACTGTGATATGTGATTGCATTCAGTTTCCAATAGTCTATGCAAAACCTGGTGGTCTATTCTCATTTGGGCCACTTGGGCTTTTGGTCTAGTACACACTTCAGGAAACTCCACAAGACATGTGTGGAGGAACTGGTCCTTAATCATAAGCAGACAGTCTCTTCAGCCACTGCTGGAAAACAACAAGCAAATTGGCAGATGCAGCTGCCATTAGGACTTTGCTGCAATGCCCTGAAGGCTTGCAATGCACCTCTTGTGTGAGGTGTTGCAATTTAGTAATGACCTGTTTAATGGCCTTTCCTTGGCCCTCTAGGGGGTTCATAAACACACCCAGGGCCTTGCCTCAAAGCGCTGGTATATGGTGCCATGCCCATTGCCAGTATTGACAACAACTCCTTTCAGATTTCTGTGTAGGTTTTATACAGTTTAAAGCTGTAAAAAATATGACAGCTGTAAATAAACAGGTCTCTTTAATTTCACTTAGACTAGTATATGTTCTGTGGCAGTTCATGACAATGTCGTGGCATAGTATGGCAACATTGGCACCCAGGACCGTCAGCCAAAGGGGCTGAGAGGGTCCAGAATATAAACAATGTTATAAGGAAGAGCCTGGCTTTTCAGGTCCTTCCAGGTTTTCCTAATTGTAGCTGGGATCTAGAGCTCTTGAGATCTCTTAGAGCTCTGGGTGGAATGAGATCTCCAGTCCTGGGGCCAGGTGTTACCAATGACCAGCTTGGGCTGATCAAGTGGCTGAGAGTAGCCTTATTAGGAGTCTGGACCAGAGTTGAATGGGAGTTGTGTGTGTGCAGGAGGCACACGGACACAGGCAGACTCAGGTGCATGCTGGGCACACGTGGAACAGCCCAGGGGGAGGCTGCGAGAGGTCAGGAAGGTCGGTGACCCAAGGGACCTGTTGGACGCACTGCTGGGAGAGCAGTGTGAGTCCCCACGTGGGGAGGGGTCAGGAAGGTCGGTGACCCAAGGGACCTGTTGGACGCACTGCTGGGAGAGCAGTGTGAGTCCCCACGTGGGGAGGGGTCAGGAAGGTAGGTGACCCAAGGGACCTGTTAGACACCGCTGAGAGAGTCCGTAATCCACTGCTGGGAGAGCAGTGTGAGTATCACACAGAGGTGTACTGAGAGGCTTTGAGCTGAGTAAAGCTACCAAGGACTGTATATGCTACAAGAATTGTATATGCTGAAGAAGACTGATTATTATGAGAATGTTGGCCTTTACGTGAACAAAAGACTCTCATTTATGTTGCTGCTGGAAGCTGTCTTGTACAAGAGAGGAGGTCTACCCTGTTGATGGAAAGAGACTTTTTGTGTTTTGCCCTTAATAAACTTCGTTTTACTTGCATTTCCTGACTACAGTGGAGTGTCCATGTTACAGTTCTTACTGATGATGCTTCACTGATTGACTTCCTCTGTCCACCTGCACAGACTCTGAGAATGGTTGTGTTTCAGAGAAGCTTGATTCCATTACATTCTCTCTTATTGGCTCTGGATTCTGCTCAGACTTTGTATACTGTAAAAGAAAAAGAGCAAGTGTAGAATTTTTAAAGACCATCTGGAGCAAACTTTAGCTCATAAATAGGGTGATTTTACTAAAAAGTATTCCATGCTGCAGTAAATAATTTTCATACATAAATATTAACAAATTTATATGGCTAATGAATGTACCTAAAATGTACATTAACACAAAAATACTAAATGGATACTGCACCTTCATAATTATACATATGATTGCCTATATTTTTCACAAGTAATGAAAATTGATAGGGTGAACCACATGAACTATGACTTACTGACAAAATGCTTAACAGGATATGTCTTGTTCCCACTATATTTATTGAAACTGATACAAGTGTATTACAGTCTCATAATATGTTTATTTTAATTGTGCTTAGGTCATTATAGAGCGACAATCACTTGTTTGCACATAAATGTATGCTTATAGTTGATGCCTAACCCACTATTCTCTTTTAACCATGATATATTGCATATATCTATATTATTATAGAGATGATCTGTCTATATTTTGATAGACATGTCACTGAATATATGGATATGGCTGAATTTTACAATCTACCATATGTATTTTATCTTCGCTTGTATAATTATCTACAGATATTTCCTGATATTTTAAAAGGAGATTTTTTAATATACAGTAGTTTTTTATACCATAAGAGAATTGCAAACACAAATGTGAACCTTTATTTAAACAGGTTTCAGACCCTAGGGAATATGAGTATGTTAGTATAACCTACTAACACCATAGAAGAATAAAAGATGTGATTTTATATTAGCTAAAGACACAGTAATTGTGCTGTCATGGTTAAAGGAAAGCCAAGATCCACATTCTTGTAGATGTGATTCACTCTTTCACTACCACAGTTTGTCCACTGTCAGCTCAAATCACATTAAATCAAATAATCATGTAGAAACATATTCAATGCCAGATACTGATAATTCTGTAAATCAGCAATAAGTAAATTGTAGAACTTTTGAGCAGGTGAAGAAAAATATAACACATATTTAAGTTCCTTGTAGTGGTTTGATGACTTGGTATCTTCCCCTAAATAACTCCTACACAGATCAAAGACTGACCACTGGTACAGGAAAATAAGGCATTAACATAAAACCACAGAAACATAATATTTATACTTACATTATGTAGTTGGACTCTATTTTCTCCAAAGCTTTTTGCCTTTGCTAGCAAACTGGATGCATGAAGACTATAGTTTTTCCCATTTTGTGTTTCTTTCAGCTGCTCTTGGATTATTTTTGTTTGTCTTCTAAACATAAAAAACAAACAAGGCATATGAGATTCTACAGACATGAAAATTAGATAAAAAATTATGGGACTTTCACACAGGCTGAACAAGGAAAGGATCCATGCACAGATAATCTCCTGATCACAGCAGTGACATCCGTGTTTATACAGTTTTTTGCGATGGAGGGAAAAAAACTGAAACTACCAGACCCCATGTCTGTCTATGGGGAATCGGATGTAAATTGACATATGTCCATTTACATTAGATTACTCCCGATCTGGCGCATTCCAGTCCGGTGAAACGGATCTCTGATCTGTTTGTTTTTCAGGACATGGCCGGAGTTGCGGGTAACCGGGTGTAAATGGACGCCCGTCCGTTTACACACGGCTGTCCATAAACTTACATTGGGCATCCGCCTGAAAAATTGACAGGCAGACCCGATCAGACCAACCATGTGAAAGGGCCCTTAAGAATCTGCCCAACAAAATAAATGGGTTTAAACGTTACCTTGGAACTGTTCATCACTTGCACTCTCCTCTTTACTCTGACCCTTGCACAAACCAGACAGCCTTAAAAGACTATGGATCACACCCACCATTAAACATTGCCCACATGGCTTCTCTGAAGCTAGAGAAATCCTTCAATACCCTTGCTTATCACTACACCACAAGAAGAAACATCAACTACCCCCTCACACTAGTACAGAATATAAAACAATAGGGTACATTGGGTTTAGAAGAAATGCTCCAAATCATCTCAAGCCGTGTAACAAGGGTGGTAACAGAATGGCACAGTAAGGTTTGTATGATCATCTTTTTTACAAATTACCCTATATGGTGTTTGGGTTTTCAAAAATGGGAAATGTATTAGATCATTTATCTAAAAACTGAAATCTCCATGAACTGTCCAGGCAAACAACTTCACTTATTCTTTGATCTTTTTAATATCTATATTATTTAAATGTTCAGCATGTATTCAAATTGAATTTCCAAAGTCAAGAAAAAAATCGGCACACTGAGATCAAGACCTTGGCAAATCAATCCCTAAAGGAAAGTAGTTAACAGTTCCATTATTAATTTCCACACTTCCCTAGATCAATTTGCAAATACAGCATATAGTAAAGAATATAACTGATTGTGAAAATGCAATGTAGTTGCACTGCATTTCATATTAGTATTGACATTTCCTTGCTTAGCTTAATTTTTGCAAATGTTAAAGTAAATCTCCGGACTCTTTTGTGGAGACCCTTAACAACCATTAGAATTAGACATTAAAGTGGATCACCAGTCAAAACATTTGTTTTGAATAGTTAGTATCCCTGGAAATGTTGTTTTCTGCAGCCTGTGTCTACAGAATCCCTGACATGAATGGAATTTTCTTTGAGCCCTGGAAAAAGTTTTTTGACCAGAGATGATTCAGCATCAAATGGTAACAAGTCTGCATAATATTGTTCAACATTTTTGTGGTTACAAACCTAATCAGTACCATGGCACCAGTTTGCATCTGCACAAATCTAACTATTGCATATCTAAGTGTCTCACTGAAGATTTTCATACATAGATGAATGTTTGTCATGATTTGGTAAAAGTGAAAGCTCCCCTAAGCTGAAAAGGTGGTATAGTAACTGAGGTTTCTGATTAATTTTATGCATGCACTATACAGCAGACACCCTTTGCTGACTACTTTAACCACCACTGCATTCTCATGACCATCAATACACCACAGGAATCCTATAAAAATAATGATTGTTTATACATGTGTATTTGCTTAGGGCTATGTTTGCCCTTCCCCACTCCCCATGCAGCAGCCCTCAGCCTGGCATCTAACAACTCAGACACCAAACACTGAAGTATCAAGTTTTTCTCACAGCTCCAATGAGGGTCAAGGTGGCAGAGGAGCACAGTTAAGGTAGGAGCAGCCACAATATGTGGCTTACTATACAGCACCACACTTATCTCCTTACTACAGGTTTGGTTTAACTATGTCCTTTGAAAATACTGCAGCTATATTCTTGTTATGCCCAATGTTCATTGTAGCATGCAGCTTTATATTTGGGTGCTTACAGGTCCCACAGGCATTCAGGACCATAGCAATTGACCAGCATACACTACAATATGTAGAAGTGTTGTTTGTATAGATAAATTATCAAATATAAGATTTGCTATTTACCTGAAAAATACAGATTCAGTTCCTGCCACTTGCTTTTGCAGGATCATGTGTTCAGAGCTTTTTTAATGTTGCTCATTAAACAATCCAGTTAAAACTGTAACTGGATATACAATAAAACCTGAGATAATGATAATTATCAGTGTCATCTTCAAAATAATAAGGAAATACGTTTTAGCTGTAAAAAGAAACAGCCTAAAGTGAAAAGAATAATCACTCATGAATTTATAAAACTGAACTGAAAAACAGCAAACCTGAATTAGCCAAACCATTAGCTGTGATTTTAGCTGAACCCACTAAAACGTAATCTTTCTCTTGGTTATACCAACACTTTAGAAAACCCTATAGTAGATAAACCTATGACTTCCCCAAAGGTAATCAAAAAGTGGTTCTCTTTATTCCAACAATTGGAAGCATCTGCTGAGATCTATAGTAGGGGAATCAAATGGGGAATTCCATTGCTTTTAATATTCAACTCAAAAAACTCTTGCAGAACTGGATGTTTTCATGCCCAAAATGCAAACTACAACACACCAGTCTCACTCACCTTCTTTGGTTTATATTTGCTCCCTTATAGAAATATTTTGAAAATTGTGTTTAATCTTTATGCATAGAGTAACAGGTACCCCCTGATTGGTCTATGTCATAATCCAGAATCATTAAGTGCACATCCTTCACCAACTCAGAGGAGAAGATGGGAACATATACATACTTGTGGTTAAAAAATCAGTCTTGTCCACATGGCTTCTTTCCCAAATGCCACTATAACAGACCTCAAATTGTACATATTTAAGAAAATTTGGAAGCTGTGAATCATAAACCTATTTGTAGAGGGTTTATTGATACATGTTCCAACTTTTTTATCCAAGAGCTTTCAAGAGACCAGCTGCTACTCTTTGCTACTATTTCAACATACAATCTGGTGCCACATTAAGAAACTACAGGAAACACTGTGCAGAACTCAACATCCTGTAATGTTCTCTTTGTAGGTTTCCAAGTCATTAAGATTTTCTTAGCCCCATTTAGACCACATAGCCACATTAAAGTATCATACCACTCAATATGTTAATTCCTTTAAGTTACTCTTGATACTTCTGTAAATGTATTGAATGGTATGCTGATAACGTTTTGTAATCTTTATATAATCTGGATATGTACATCTGTTGAATTTTAATGCTATGTATCACTTTATCAGTAAATGTTGTCATAATTGTATTTTTGTAACAAGCACAATAAAAATATATTTTAAAAATTGAGCTGAAAATGTTTCCAGTATATTAATAAATAGCAACTGTATTTTCCATCTACCAAAACATCTCTGTGATGTAATAAACAAGAATTTTTAATGCAAAATTTGATATTCAATGTTATCCATAATTTTAAGTGCTCTCCTTCAAAGTAGCAATGTTACAGCTGTAATGTTATTAATTATTTAACAGATATAATAATGGTACCAATAAGCATTTTGGTAAAACTGATGTGTACATTTTGTTCCTAATTTGAGTATCTTTTGTGGTGTAAACTGTCAAGACAGGTAATTTCTAGAACCTCACATCAGTAACAATCAACATTTTGGGCATTTCATAAGGTGAATTCTTCTTTGTCATGAAGGAAAATATATTCTGTATTAACAGACCATTATATGTTATATGTATTGATCAGACATAAAAATTTCCTTTTTTTAATATTCAGGTCTAATGTGTACTGCTAAATGTACAGTACATATATGCATGTCTGTAGACATTAAGGACTTATTCGCACCATGTCTTTTAAGCTGGGTTTGCACACCACCACACACGTATTGTGTGAAAGGGCACACAGAAATCAATTTCTCTGTTCTGTTTACACCATATGTGTGCAAGGGTGTGCATGTAAATACAGCTTAATGGATATAGCATAAACAAGCTCTTAAATTGTAAATCCATAATCCAGCCCTAAACCCTTTCACTGCCACCGACGTAAGGCTTACGGCGGAACCCAACTGTTTCCAGCTAGCCATGTCAATAAGCCTTACGTCAGTGGCTTTCTCCCTTCTGATATAAGCTCATTGTCACTTTGGTGACCATGAAGTTATATCAGAACGCTTCCCCTGATGGTCCCCTTTATAATAATAGCTATCAGCAGTGGCTGACAAGCCGCTGATGACAGCTGTTAACCAAGGAGCGCAGAGCCACTGTCATCCTGTCAGTTTCAGGATGACAGAGGCTGTGTGACCAAGCAGAGGTTTGGTAAATGTGTGATGTGATCATAATGGATCATAGTAAATATTTTACTATCTCCAGTTTCTGAATGAATGGTAAGCCTCTGTACTGAGTGTTTTGCATTCATTCATAACAGAGGCTGCAGAAAAAGAGATTGAAGACTCTGTGTACTCAATTTCTTTTTCTATTTTAAAATGGAAATGTCAGGGGTCTAGAATTATTGCTCTCACTCTGAAAATTTGCAGTGATATGTAACATGTGCGGCGTAATGGTTGCAATCGTTGTTTTCGCACATATGAGCACTCGACGCATGTTTGCACGCGTATATGTATGGGTGGGGACTTTAAAACATTGTTTGTGTTTTTCTTATTCTTTTTCATGTGTGGCTTACATTTTTTTTGCCACTTTCATTTTTTTCCACTTAACATTATTGTTATCTCACAGGGGGCTAAGAAAACCCCCTATGTGATAGCAAAGAGGTGTGACAGGTCCTCTTTATGGAGACATCAGGGGTCTCCAAGACCTCTAATGTCACCTGCTTCATCAGCTTCTCACCAGTTTCTGAAGCTGGAGAGTGACACAAGAATGCGGAAGTGATGTAATACACATCATTTCCGCATTCTGACACCGGAGAGGGGACCGGAGGGAGATCGTGTACCGATCTCTCTCTGATCCCCTGTCAAAGAGCCACCATGCGGGCTCTGTTGTGCCAGGTGTGAGCCTGGGACCAGCGGGAATGGGACCCCATACAAGCGATGCACGGCCCTTTAGCCAGCGAATCACTTGTATGTAAACAGGCATTACTGCCTGTTCTTAAATTTTTGTAGATTCCCGCTCGTGCGCGCGAGTGGGCAGGGCTAAGAGGCCATATTGATATGGCCTATTACATCCAGGAAGCTCCCTGTTGGCCGTGTTTTTTGTTTTTAACAAAGCCGTTAATATTTGCATTCAAGTCGGAAAAGCATTGCAATTATGATCATTCGATCACAGCTGCAAAGCTCAGGCTTCTGCACACTCTCTCCCAGGCAGAGCTCGTACTGAGGTAGGGAGTTTCAGTTATGAGAGATAGGGGAAGGACGGTTGGACTTCAAACTGCATTAAATCACCTCATACAGCGTTTCAGCTGTCCTTGCTCTTTGTAGATGCGGCAATATGGGCAGCTCTACTGCATTTAACCAGAGGGAGGGTGGCTGGATGTGCTATGAGGTGATTTAATGCAATTTAAAGTCCAGCCATCCTTCCCTCATCTAACTGAAACTCTGTACCTCAGTACGAGCTCTGCCTGCGAGAGAATGTACAGAAGCCTGAGCTTTGCAGCTGTGATTGAGTGATCATAATTGCAATGCTTTTTTCATGCTTCAATGCAAATATTAAAGAAATGCATATTTTTATATCTATTACTAATTATGCATTTCTTTAATTTTTGCGAAAGGTGAACTTATCCTTTAAATGCCCTTCCCCTAGACAAGAATATCCAGCATTCCACTGAATATTAAACAAAATCACTTGCAATAAAAAGAATGACTTATTTTTAACTCAAGATTTACATTCTTGCCTTAAACAAAACATCTTACTTTGTCCTGCAGTAGAAGGCTGCACAAATCAAACCCACAGCTACAATGCCGAAGACAATGCAGGAGATTGACAGGATCTGCTGTTGGTATACCTCTTCGCTCTCTGCAAGCAAAAACATTCATTTTTAGATGGTGAATTGTCTTACAATAAGAACCTCAAAGCCATTTCACTTTCTAGAAATCCGTGAACAAGCTACACTCGGTGGAAGAAATACAGTAATAGTCACTCATTTCCATATCTATGACTTTCAAAGCTGCAGACTTGACTTTTAAAAAGCAAGCTTTGTATGCCTTTTAGAAAATATGTGTGCTTGCATTCTTCATATTTAAATCATTTTGATATTACAATGGAATTTTACAAGATCGAACAATGACCATGTGTCAGTTCACAATATGCTGGAATAAAAGCAGATTTACAGTACATTCAGATAGAACATATCATATCATTCAAAATTACTAACAGTAGATAATAACAGCTATTGTGTCCCACATATGATACAGTTTAATGTGTAGAATATTTACTAGACCCACGATCTATTATTAGGAAAAAAACATATTTGTGTTTTAAAAAGGTTTCTGGCTATCAAACATCATATTTTAAACACAGAGCAATTACTAAAGTCAATCTATCTATAATTTATTTTATGTTACAGGAAAAAAATAGAAAACAAAAATATATATGAAAGAAAGCAGACCTGGAAACAGAAAGCTGATAGCATAGTGGTTCTAATAAAACAGATTGTATTCATTCCATTATCCTAAAGTTGGCTGTTGCTCTTTTCAAGTGACATTTATTTAGTTATCTATTTAGAACATAAAATGCAGTACAAAATTTAGCAGGCTACATTTCTGGTGCTTTGATCCAACATGAGGCTGGCAGATAGCATGAACAATTGGGTTATAGCTCTGCAACAATCTAAAAGTCTAAACACATAAAAAAGGTCTTATATTCTGTTGATTATGATAAGATGATCTAACACAATGGTGCATCACCCTGTTTGCTTGCAAATAAATAGGTTAATTAGACAGATTTGAAAATTAGAAAGACAAATTTCAATTACCAAGTAGATGATCCATCCTGATAAAGGCATTACTGCCAAGAACAGATGGTTTCTCACCACTGTTCCCTCTAAGCTCAGAGACCCAGAAATGAAAGGGCTAACTATCTCATGTAGGGGGTCCCCCACCTAGGTGCTCACAGAAAATATAATCGCCAGATTGCTGAGTTTGGAAGGAAAAGTGTTCCTCCCTTCTCTGGGGACACAAATGAAGAAAAGTCTTATAAGCCCTTCTGTGCTAGTTTGTGGTCATAGCTATAATAAAATTATTAATAGAAACTACTTTAAAATATTATGTGACAAGCAAATTGGTTTCTATACCAATATAAATATATTCTATATTAAATTGACAGACTGATTTTGATTCATCTGAATGTATTTGTGTAAATGCAACCAATATGCACAGAATCCTAGAATTGCTGAACTACATAATTGCCTATATTCCCAAATATCATAGTTTTCTTTTTACATTTTAGAAGTGTATGCAAATATTAAGCCAAACCAAAAACCAGTTACTCAGGAACTCTCCTTATTCTATCTTGACCAGTCCTGAAGGCTTTTATTTATTCTACAGCTGTCATACACAAAGAGGTATGATTGTATCCAATGAACTTTTTTCACTTGATATGAACATCCATCATTCAGTGTATGTCAAGCAATCTTCCCAACACCCTATCACTGGCAGAAGTGCTAACCAAAAGAATAGCAGCCTAAAAACTAGAAATGTCAAACTCAGTATATTCTGTTCCTTAGATAAAAGTCTACTTTAGTTGTCTGTTAAAATTATCAATGCCACTTTCTTTGTGAGATCATTCCACTCTTGAGGCAAAATTATTCACATTATTTAAGATCTCCCTCCATCCATGCTACATATTCATTTGTGGCAAATAATTTGTTAAGTTTTGTCAGCATAAACAGGAACATCTAAAGTTTATACTGAACTGCAAAAACATTGTTGGGCATGTTAAATCAACCAGTATATTGTCTGGCTGCATACTAAATATCCATTAAAGTGATATTAAACCATGAACTTTTAGGTAAAATGCAAAAGGATCATTTATATAAATGTCTAATTGCTGCTTCATTTTACCTTTAATATCCTTGTTTCTGCAAAATTTGAACACAAAGGTTTTCCTGTGTAAAGTTTCACCTATAGGGTGGCACCAACCCTTAAAGACACTCTTACATGCATGCTTCCAGAACTAGGCTGCATAATAATGTTAATAATGTGAATACAACAATCTAGCATGGGCACAAAGCTTGTCTGTGAACTGCAGTGCTGCCTGCCCACAAGCTGTTAGAGGCACAGCAGGTTCTCCTATAATGAGCCCTTATGTGGGTGACATAACAGTGCATGCTCCACATTGGGAAGTTCAGTGAAGCTGCAGAGATTGGTACAATGGTGGTCTTCTCAATAAAAGGTAGAAAATATATTTTTAAGATTACAAAAAAATGAAAAGTGCTACTATCTTAGTTAAGGGTATAATACTACTTTAAATGTTCATCTCTGGAATGACAGAAAGGCCATTAAATCATATAAGTGAATTCAGATTTTTTTAAAATACTGATAAGAGTAAATTCCCTCTGAGGGAGTCTTTTCAAATCCTGGAAGGTTTGTTTCAGAGATTGTCTGCCATGTGTGATGCAGACTATGAAGTTGTTCTTTTTCACTTCAGGTTCAGCTCAGGTTGAGGCTTCAACCCCTCATGCCAGTGGCGGGTCCCTGGAGGTGTCAAACATCAACGATGAAGAACTGGCTCTCTGCAAAGTGAAAAGGGCGGAGTCATAGGGAAGTGTCAATGGTGGGGCTACTGGGCTCTACAGCTTGGTAGTATGATGGATATTTTGGTTGGACTTTGCGCAGGAATCTCTGGTGCACTAAAAGGTACACGTTCGGTATTAAAATGCGCCCAGCACAAACAATCCGGTTGCTGTTAAAAGCATGCTGCATTCAGTTATTTCTGTATAAGGGATGAAGTACTTCTTTAGCACCAGAGAGAGTCAGACACAATGCTGGTTCAAGCTGGAGTCAGAGTAGAAAGGGGCAGAACAGGCCCCCCAGCTCCTTAATTTATTAAGGTCAAAGGACGACACCCAGTGGGAGACAGCTTTACAACATTAGCCAGTCAGCCCAGCAAGTACAGGTACACATCAAAAGGAAAGTGGACTACACCAAGATGGCTGAACAATGAAATGCACACACCTTATCCCTGTAACAAGGAAGGATGAGTTATGTCCATTGTCCCGACTGGCCATGTGGTTAATGATCCCACATCATCGTCAGCATGGACCCTACTCAATATTGCTCAGAGTGACCAGGATCTAGTAAGATCATTCTACTTGTTCTTACAGGTCTGAGACTATCTGAAGAGACATTGCTAATGCGGTTATCTATATACGACAAGGCAGATTATGTCTTCTTATAAAAGCAGATATGTATCTAAAAGGGATAGCGCAGTCCGCAATAGAGGTATAATACGCATCTTGTTATATGGACTCCGCTTCACTAATTTGTACAGAAGTTTGAAGGCAAGGAGCCCAGCGCAGTGCACTTAGTACTCACAAACCGGCAAACGCCTCCACACACCGCGAACATGTCTCCAAGCCCATGAGAAGGTTTTCATACTGACGGTTTTACCGCTGGTCCCGATTCAACCCAAGTACCCTCTGCTAGAGCATCCCTTGGTTACATCCGACACAGGGAGACAGGTGACAATACCTAAAACACACACATCCTAGAATAAAATGTCCACATAATTCCATGTAATAACATTTCCACAACAGTAGCCAGTAAGAACTTGGGAAACTGTTGGTGGACTTACCCACTTGGGCCAGAATATGGGCGGCCGGTGGCTGGAACCGTAAATAATGTGTCATGGTATACCACCCATAAGCGGTGAGTGGTGTTTTTTGGCACTTATTAGGGGCCAAAGTATTTCTTCTTGCTACATTGCACTATTTTCAGTGAGATTTAGTTAATTTGTCACAGGCATTGTTATTTAATATGTTTTGTTATTATTGTACATGTTTAAATCGTTGTGTCCGTTCAACCTGCCAATAAATGTTATTACATTACGTTCAGGATAGTTGTTAAATGCCATAAATTTCAAAATTTGCCTGGAACTGTTTCTTTGTTTGTGTTTTGGTTTTTAGATTTTGTGTTTTGGTTTTCAGATTGTTCAAGTAATTCAAAAGTGTTTGCGTGTATGTGAAGGCCCACTAATTTCTCTTACATAATTTTCCACCTCCACATTCACAAGCTATGCCTGTATAGTTAGCCTAGTTATTAGCAAAGTTATTATGCCACTGGGCATAATCTACAGGTTAACTGAGCATTATCAGGCTGCAAGCACTATTTTTGCAGATCGCACTGGACCGAAACGCAAGCACTAATGTGCCTGCATTCCGGTTACGGGCTATTGTACTGTGGGCGGGGTGTGTGACTGCGGTGCCATTGACTTCAATGCACCACCACGCCCACTCCCTTCCCAGCTGACTTGCGTTCCAGAGGCTGAATGCTCTGGAACACAGTCTTTGTGGTGTGAACTTGGCCTAAGAGGTAATAGTAAGCACTTCGAGGAAACCTGTACTAAGAGAAGCATGTAGGCTGTCATTGTTAGCTCCTCTGAAAAAAATAGTAGCCTGGTTGTCTTTTGCTTCAATACTTTTTGAGTCACTGAACAAGCTTGCAACAAGCAAAGTCAGGGTAAAGTGAGAGAGTTACTCAGAAAGCACTGAAGTCAGGGGTTCAACACAATAGCCAAACATGCAGCATAAGACGGGGGTCACAGCTTCTATATTTTTCTCAGAACGCCTTGTTGTAATGCCAGGGACCTGCGTTTTGTTCTTATTGGTGATGTCTTCATGGAATTTTTATGGTCTCCCCTCATTGCTGTTCAATTTCTTTGAGGCCATTTCATTCCTAACTAGAGCCCAAAACCTACTGGATTTACAACTGACCATATTTTGTGAGTACATGTGGACATGTTGCACTAGACATACAAGTTAAATAGACAGTTTAAGGAAACCATAAAGACACACAGCCTTAAGCAATTATTTTTGCATTTGACACCCATGGCCACTAGATAGTGAAGGTCAGATTCTCCAAATTCTCCATAAAGAATGATATTATGTCTGCTTAAATACCAAAAAGCAAAAGGAATAGTCTATTAATTGTTGAACATGTCTAATAGTTAACTACCAGTAGTCAGCACTAGCCATGATATGTTGGTAACATGACATAATAAGATGCTCACTCGGTTTTCACAGTACTGCTTGAAATAAACAAATTTTGTTAAAACTTGTGCAGGTACCTTAAAGTTACACTTCAGGCAAAATGGAAAATTAAACTTATAAACATATACAGGGAACACAGCCTAAATGCTTAGTAGTTTTTGGGGGTTTTTTTCATCAGGGTGTTGCTGTAGTGCACCAGACCACCTCACTTCTTTTTTATTAGTGATCTGGTAATATGGTGATCTGATTGTGATGGAGGAGATGTATTCCCAAACATACCAACTTCAGGCTTAATGTTATCTCTTACATTAACAAAACCTGTTATATTATCATTAACACAACAAAATGTCTGTTATTAGGATTTTATAACAGCCACCAATCATTTTCAAACCTTGTCTTTCAAGTCATCTCCTAGCACGCTTGTAAACATAATATTGCTATTAAAACCATGACGTATTTGTTGGTGGACATGCATAGAACTGTCAGAACTATTGAGGCTATTGAGAATTGAACAATAAGGCCAATACATGTTCTTCTACACATTACAAGATGGCATCCTGAAAGCCATTTTGTACTGTCTAACGGATCTAAATATCCCACACGTTCCCAGCTAATAAAGCGTGAGAAGTATCATCAACAAGATACAAAATAGCCATAGAGCCATATTCCCAAGCTAGTAAATTGTGAGAAATATAATCAATAAGATAGGGACTGGCCTTGAGCTAGACTGTGTTAGAATCACACATATTGCCTAACAATGGACAACAAAATATTTGATTACATTTTCTTTTTTGACTGAGAAAAATAAAAATAATGAGCGCGTTAAAAAGTTGCCTTATATACAATTATTATTGAAAGAATTTGTATTATTGTATTATTAGAATGGCATGAAGCATTTTACATACATTTTTTTTCCCCTTTTATATATATATATATATA
>NW_017306990.1:452638-477162 GCF_000935625.1 Nanorana parkeri
ATATATATATATATATATATATTCTTACCATATTCAACCTATATTCATTGTATATTGTGTAGTTATATTTATTGAAACATAATATTATTATTATTATACAGGATTTATATAGCGCCAATAGTTTGCACATCGCTTTACAATATAATGAAGACATTATAGTCACAAAACAATTTAAGACAAGATGGTAAGGAGGGCCCTGCCCGTGAGGGCTTACAATCTATTAGCATATATTATCAGTTTGATGTGTTTATGTTTTAGTACAAATAATTAGGTTGGGTATAATGTTGTATCAGTGAAGGATTTGAAGTTAAGCAGAAAATTGCTTCTCAATCTTATGTTGAAGTTTTAAAGAAAGGTCCAAGAGTTATTTCTAATTCAATATTGCCCTCTTCCGGTAGTTATAGGGATTGTGTTAGAAGAATAAGGCCCCTTTGGCATCATAATTAAAGGTAAAGATAAGCAAACCACGCTCACATTTTGGGGTGATAAAAAGTTAGGAGAAGAGTATACAAAAAATGTAGACACTGAAAAAGTGGAACATACAAAATAATTTGCTATTTTTGGTAAAGTATACATTTCTATTTATCTGTAGGCATGTGACTATCCATATACATCTGACTAGACCAGGGGTCTCAAACCTCCGGCCCTCCAGCTGTGGTGGAACTACAAATCCCATGAGGCATTGCAAGATTCTCACAGCCACATACATGACTCCCGAAGAGAGATGCATCATGGGATCTGTAGTTTCACCACAGCTGGATAACTGGAGGTTTGAGACCCCTGGACTAGACCATTTAATCCTTGTAGCATCGAGATTTGAATTGAGAGAATTCTAACTGCAGTATGAATGGTCCCCTTTCCAATTTTGAGAGAGATATACTTATAAGTATGATCTCTTTGAAGCTGATTTCAGTTTCTAGTTAATGGTGCAGTTGTGATGTATACTTAAAATTAAAATAATTTAGTGGAAGTTTGTCTTTTGCCTTAAATAGAAACTTGGCAAATAGCCATCTGTTGTCTGAGAGAGATCACGTGTCAAATCTGCATATTGTTACATTCTGCTGAGCTAATTATAAGCTACTAATTGCATTCCAGGAGTTACTTAGTTTTGTTTCATTTATATTTGAAATAATATCCAGTGGTTTTATTTTTCTCTTATCTGTGTTGATCAATATTATTGAAACTTTGATCCAATTGACTTCTTGTTTATCACCAATTATATTTTGATTATTTTTCACTGATTTTAGTTAATAAATATATATTTTTTGCACCCTATGCTCATTTTGTCTTCAGGTTAGCGCAAATAATCGAACTCGAGTTATTTTTGTTGATTTGTGGAAATTACATAGTTACATAGTATTTGAGGTTGAATAAAGACATATCTCCATCAAGTCCAACCTATTTGTGTATGTGTGTATGGTCCTATTGGTGTGTAGTATGTATAGGTCCATGTGTGTTCTCAATCTTAACAGTACCTGTACCTCTGTATATTACGGTCCAATCATCTTGAATGATTCCACACTCTCAGCCGAAATCACAGCATGTGTCAGCGAGTTCCAGACCTTGACTGATCTAACTGAGAAGAAACCCCTTTGCGCCTTGCGCTGACATTTTTTCACCACCAATTTTAAGTGGTGACCTCTTATCCTTTTCATAGAGTTAATTGTAAAAAGTTTGCTGCTAATGTTACTATCCCCGGTAAACATTTTATAAATGAAAATCATGTCCCCCCTTAATCTCCTTACTTCCAAGGAGAACATGTTTAATTTTAGTAGCCTGTTCTCATAGCTCAGGTCCCCCATCCCCTTTATGAGTTTGGTTGCCCTCCTCTGGACTCTTTCCAGTTCAAGGACATCCCCTCTGTTCACTGCTGCCCAAAACTGGACCACATACTCCAGATGAGGCCGAAACAGTGATCTATAAAGTGGCACAATTACAGACTTGTCCCTGCAAAACATTCTTCTCTTTACACAGGAAATGACTCTACTAGCTTTGTTTAACATTTTTTAAGTCCCCACCCATACATACACGCATGCAAACATGCGTCGGGGGCGCATACGTGCAAAAAAGACGACTGCGCCCAATTTAGTTCTTCAAGTACCGTGGGGTGCAGGTTATCTGGTCCTAAAGCTTTATTTGCATTAAGTTGTTCGAGTCTGTGTTGTATCTCGGTATTTGTCAACCACTGTGGAATATTTTGAGATGAACTATGTGCGTTCTTAACTACATTAAACCCATCATTTTCCTGAGTGTATACTGATGAAAAAAAGATATTAAATGCCTCTGCCCTCTCCATGTCATTTGTGACTAACTCCCCTTTATCATCCATTAATGGGCCTATCTGCTCCTTTCTTACTCTTTTACTATTTATGTACTGGCAACATTTTTTTGGATTCTTTTTACTAACTGTGGCTATATGTTTTTCACACTCTATTTTAGCTGCCCAAATTATTTTCTTGCATCTTTTGTTACATTCTTTGTAATTATCGAACGCCAATGGCGTCCCTTCCATCTTATATTTTCTAAATGTCATTCCCTTGTCCTTGTTGAGTTGCTTTACCGATCTATTTATCCATACAGGCTTAGTTTTTGATCTTTTAATTTTGTTCCCCAATGGTATACACTTGGTAATAGCCTTATGTAATGTGTTCTTAAAACATTCCCACTTCTGGTCAGTGCTCAGTTTCTGAAATACATTTTCCCATTTGATTTCACATATGAGCTGGCACAGCTTATCAAAGTTAGCCTTCCTGAAGTTTAGGGTTTTTGTCCAACCAGCCGTCTTCCCATTTCTATACCCAATATTGAAGATAATTACATCGTGATCACTGTTACCCAGTGTCCAGTAATTTAGGACCCACCAGGCACCATCTCCATTTATTGCTCCAGTCACAAAACAATAGTGAATAATGAAATAATTCACGCAGACAAGAACACTGTTCCATTCTGCATCAAGAGGACATTCATGAACCCCCTCCAACAGTTAGTGATTTATTTTTCTTGTTTTTTGTTGACACATAGCTAGGGTTGCACAGATAGCAAGTACAGTACTCGGTACAAGTACAAGTACATGTACCGATACTTTTGAGCTCCAAGACTACACTAGAGAAAAATTCAAAAATTAGTAGGCATCTGTCATTTGTAAGGAGCACACGGAGCTCCCGGGATTTGTACATCTCTGTTTTAATGTACGATTTTGTTTTTATAAATATAAATAAAGTGATGCACAGATACCAGTTTTGCGAGTACGAGTACTAGTACTTGCCGAGTACTTACAAGTACGAGTACTGATAAATTTTTGTTTATTGTCATGTGACAGTTTTTCTAAAACAATGCAGACTAATGATTTCAGGACAGTGGTGGAGCACCAGAGCCAGGTCCCAGCTGCAACCTCTGCAACCCTGGTAGTTCTCATTAAAAAATGCCAAGTATATGCACTGGTACTCGAAAAGTATCTGTGCATCCCTACACATAGCAGACAACCTTGCCTTCCCCAATTTGTATAACCTAAAGATTTGCCTGCTGGCAATATTAGACAAACTCAGTTAAACATGTATGCAAAAAACATGTTTGTGAGTAAAAGGTTGCGAAAAGTATTTTTGTTTTTTGAGTTGGCTGAGATAAGCTCACCACCTGGATCTGCAAGTCAGATAAAAGAAGGACTTTGCTGCCTGGACTATTTTTTTCCCAGGGAAGGTAATCCCCATTTGAGCTATACCCCACTATAAAAAATATATATATATGTATAAAAAAACAAAACGGAGTATTGTAGTATGCGATGATACCTTTCCTGTTGGACTAACAAAATATATAGACAAGACAAGCTTTCGAGAGTTAACCTCTCTTCTTCAGGTCAGAAGCAATACTAATCAACATGACAACGTTTACCACTTACAGCAAGAGAAAGTTGTTCTGACCTGAAGAAGAGAGGTTAACTCTCGAAAGCTTGTCTTGTCTATATATTTTGTTAGTCCAATAAGAAAGGTATCATCACAATTCACTGTTCCACTTTCTGCATTGAAATGCATTTTACATTTTGATGCTATTTTTTAACCATCCTTTGTAGCACCCCGGTATCAACTTTTCTAAAGGATACTACCATCATTATTGGATCAAAGCCACTTTGATCCCCTTATATTTTATGCCAACTATATCAATTTGTCATCTCATTTACACTACAACCTCTCTCCATGCAACAATAATGCACATTGTTCATTCTACCATCATACTGTCTGATGCCTTCAGCTTCCATGGATAGATTTTGTCTACCCTTGATGCCTTGCCAAAAGAAAAATACCCAACCATTATATTTTGACACTGCCTGAGGCTTGTAGGACTGCCACCCATTTTGAGGTTACACCAACCACATTTATTTCCTTTAACCACTGAACAGCATTACCACTTTTTTGCACCTCAAGTGGGGTCCTACCTTCCTCCCCTGAGTAAATGAAATATTTGACAGAACAACCTTTGGGCCTCAATGGCCTTTCCAAACTCATCCTCTTCATAAGGTTAATGGTAGCTAAATCAACTGCAGACTTAACAGTTACAGAGGGATTTGCAAGAGAACCTTTCATGACAGGTGTTTCTGTATATGCTAGAATATAAATATATGGTCTAACATTATTATATTTGTGCTGGCTTATCTAAAATGTTTCACATTTGCCTCATTATTTAGCTTTGCCAACAATGTCTGAGTCTAAAATTTAAGCTTCAGACATGAGACAGACTTGGGACAGTTGTTGCTTTTTCAACTGCATGACCCGTTTTCCTATCTTCATAATGTTTAGTGTGAGGTTAGCCACTTGTAAGAAACAAAATCTAAATGAGGAGGTACATTTACATTTTTTATAAGTAAGCCTGCACAGTTAAAATGATGTAAGATTTAATTTTTGGTTTCTTGCATAAGCCCAGTCATGACCAATTCTCAACTGTAACATAATATCACATTTATTCAGCTGGGCAAAGAATGTGTAAAGATCATTGTCATCATAACCAATTCGAAACTTACTGTTTGGTCTATAAAAGATTACACTTTACACATTGCATTGCTGCTTAAACTGATATAAGGATATGAGCAGCTAAATAATACTTTCCTGAAAAGAAGCCATACTGACCAACCATTTTATCTAATTTTTCTAATAGTATTTTTTATAAAGATCTATAATGCTCATTATGAAGTACAAATACTGTATACAAGTCTAAACAGCAACATGACAAACCTAAAAAACTTTATTCGGCCCAAAGAATGAACGCTTGATCTTTTATATTCTGTTATAAACTACTTATTGTGGAATAAATAAAATTAAAGTCAGGGATTTTCCAAGGCTAATTCAAAACTCTTGGAAGAAATCCAAGCTATGTATGCTTTTCTGCTTTACAGAGCTTTATTCTCTCAAGAGCTGCTCAGTATGTTTTACCTAATTTCTCTATTTAATAATTAGTTTACAAGCTTTGTAGTTTGAATAATAATACAAGAAAAATAACAAGGTATGGATAAAAATTCTATTACCTGCTCAGGCGAAACATGTAAGATGTTTAACCAATGTAAAAATATGCTCAGCATGATTCTTTTTTTATTTAAATACTTTTGGCTAACGTCCTTATTTACCCTTTATAGTAGACAAACTAACAATTCATGTATATAACTCTCAGAGCAACTTACTTCTTTCTTGCATGTCCATTTTTGCCCACAACCCTTGCACATCTCAGTGCTTTCAAATCTTGGCAGAATACTTACTAGTAACTTATGAAGTCAATAGTTCCGGTACAGCATTTCAAGTTAATATGATTACAAGCAAAGGTTGAGCTAAAGGTTTTTTGTTTTTTAAAGTGGCCCCTTTGTTATATCTGTGCGGGCCTAGGAGATCAACACACTAATACTTTTTTTAGGATCAAAGTTGCTTTTAGCAATGCCAGGAAGGGTAACTATTTACATTTATCTTTTGCAAGTTGCCCTGAAGGTATTTTAAATGGATTTTGTTAAATTCACCATCTCAGTTTAAAATTTGAGCAAATAGTAAATCAAATATGAAATGGATATCAGTAAGTAGTTATTTAAAGCATATTGTCTGGAATTAATGTATACACATCTAGAAAGAGCCAATAATAAATATTTACATGTCAAGGCATACTTAAGATTAGATGACCCACACCCAAACTCAGCAAACATTGACTTTTTTAAAGGAAGACATAGTTAAATAGCATAGAGAAACATTGTTCTACATAATTATTAAGCTTTGAGTGAAAAGGGATTATGGTATTGTATATATTTGGAAAATGACTACTGCTATTGATTTATTTTAACAGCTGTAGAAAATTATTTGCCAACATCACAGAATTATATGCTAGCCTTACTACTGCCACTTAACACAGCCTCACTGAATTGCTAGCCTCACATTGCCTCGGAATACAGCCTCACTGTATTCAGTAGTACTTATTCAACACAATATATCTAAACGTATACATTAAAGTATACCTAAAGGCAAAACATTTTAAATTTGAAAAAGGTGATGAAGGAATAGAAGCAATGATAGGTTAGTAATGCTGTCCCTGAGAGATTCACCCATTCTAATTGTCCTTATCAGGGACCATGTTACCGAGAAGGAAAGTGAGGGTAAATTATGAATTTCCACCAGAACAGGAAAAGAGGGAGAATCTTCCAGTGGGGACACTAGTTCCCGTTACAGCTGTCTAATATAGGATTTCCCTTAAAGATATCCTCTAACCTCCTGTTGTGTCTACAGGAAAGACAGTGGAGGGAAATACTTTGACTTGAATAACCTTACAAACCATAGCTAAGTGATTCTTTCTTTATACAATTATGACAATTAATTCCACAAAAGATCTCTTCTGTTACAAAAAATTAAAAAAAAGGGAAAAACTTATGGGCACAGATTACATCGGTTTGGACTGTATGTACCTAGCAAGGGGCTGTTCAGCAAACAGAATGTGTCAGGTATTTGTCTGTTATTTAAAAAAAAAATGCAATTGGTTCACTTAACTGTCATTTATGATAGCTGTTATTTTCAGTCATGACCATTCAGCTTGCAGTGGCTCAAATTACAAAAAAATGGGGCTTGGGGCGTGGCCTAGACATGGCGGCGTGAGGCAGCACCTTCTTGGGGCTCTGTGCCGTTAGCCGGGGCGGCTGACTAGTGGACGTTTTCAGCATCTTTTAACCCCATGTCGAGGGAGAGACAATCCCAGGGCACAGGTAGAGGACATCGGCAGACGGATCTATTGGAGATACTTGCGCGCACGAGACGAGACAGTTTACCGCAGTCAGATTCCAACATGGCGACCATGCACGCAGCTGCCTCGAGCTCAGCATCCTCAAAGAAGGCCCTGAAGTCGCTCCAACTGCCCGTGAGTACCCCGAACAGACTCCCCAGCCCTCCGCCCTCACCCATATGCACCCCCCTCCTCCACGATGAGGACTCACTTCCCGGTCCGACGTCCGCTGATATAGGCCCCAGACGTGATTACCCGGAGGACTGGCGGGCTTGCATGTCACAGTTGCCTACGAAACGTGACCTAGATAGTATGGCCACGAAAATAGCCACACTCTGCGCATGAGGCGCACATTGAGACCGGTCCTAGATGTTGTACGCACGGTTGGAGCCACTTATAGATGGGGACACCCATTCCACCTGATTGTCTCCAGAGAAAATAGGAGCTTCCATCTCCATGACCCACAGCAACTTCCGGACCTGTTCACGTTTTTGGAAGCGGAGGCGGTAAGCGTTCCAAACTGGCTTGATTTCTCCATGGATCGCCCTATTCTGGACCCATCCACCCAGAGGCTTGCGAGGAGGTCGAGGCCTCGCCAGCAATCCTTCCTGCGGGACACTCCCTCCAGGAGTAGGGAGGCAAGGGAACTTTGAACACACCGATTGTTGACGTTCCAGTCTACAGCCTGTACATCTTGCATGACTATACCAGGTTTGCACTTCCATTGCACTGACTGGATATTCCCTGGCCCTCAGTGCCTTTCCACGGTCTCCACATAAGAAGGACTTGTGGGTACAGTAACAAACTCTTGGGCGAGGGCCTTCTGAAGTAACTGTCCCCATCGGTTTGTTCGGTGTCTTAGGGGATAGGGGGTTAGATGCGCACCACCTATTGCTTCCATGCCACATATCAGAGTGGGGGGCTCATATATCCCTGTTCTTTGTTTTTTTTTGTTTGTTGGATCGGTGGGGATGGGGGGGACCTTTACAGAGCAACAGAAGACAGCGATTTTGGCCCTAGCCCATAGATCATCCATGGCCTGCAAATATCAGGAGCAGGGGTATAAGATACTGTCACACTGGTACAGAGTCCCTCATGTCTTGCATAAAATTGACCCCTCAATCCTGTCGCTCTGCTGGAGGTGCAATCAGGCACCGGGCACCATGCTTCATATCTTTTGGGCATGTCCTGACGTACGCCCTTTCTGGAATGCGGTGAGGACGATGGTGAACCAACTGGTGATTGAACCCCTACCTGATGATCCTGGGGTGTTTCTCCTACATATGACCCCAACTAAACTCAAACGATACAAAAAATCCCTAACAGTACATATGTTGAACGCGGCTAGGTCTTGCGTACCCTTGATGTGGAGACAAACCAACCCCTCCTCGGTACGACTCTGGCTAAACATAGTGGACAACATATACCGCATGAAGGACCTGACAGCCTCCATGCGGAATGAGGAAGAACGCTTTAGATCCACCAGTAAGTAAATGCAACAAAGAATCAGATCTGTAACTGAAAATCAACATAACAGAAGAATACATTTTCACTGACAACTATGTATTATGTTCTACTGATATACATGCCATTTATTTAAGAAAAAAACACTTATTCTATTTCCAGTCAATAAATCCATCACTTCATGGCACAATAATAACACAATAAGACAGGTAAGGAAGAAATTCTCAGCTCAAGCTATTGCAGACTTGACATTGATAGAACTCTTGTTTACAAGGTTTACCAATCTGCCACACAGTCTGTTTGCTCAATTAATGTGTAGTAAATTATATTTGCACTGTACAATTTACCTAATGTAGTGGACTACAAGCGAGCTCTCTAAGTACCTTGTGATACAGGGATCAGCTGTCTATCTTGAGTCTAAAGTCAATATAGCATATGCTTTTTTTAAAGCACAATTACATTTTCTTTGATTTTGATGGTGCTGTTTATCACAGCAAACAGTGATCAGGTGCAAATATCTAATTATACATAGTAAAATGAATTAACCTGGGAACAGTCCAAGCAATTGCTCTCTTCGTGTGCAACATGTCTTTCTAAACCTGCTCTGAAATAGTTTTTTTTAATTATTTTTGAAACTGTATTCTGATTCAGCATTTTGTATCTTAATTATATGAATTATATTTTTTCTATAAATATGTCAACTTTTCTTCCTGATTTGCAATACTTTATAGTGGTTGTACTTTAGGGCTCCTTCTAATAATGCAAGCGGAAAAACAAAAATGGAAGAGAAGCGCCGCAAACAAGTGCAAATAGAAGAAAAGGGGTGCGTGGGAGCTTAGAGTATATTTGGTGTTATACTCACATGTGGGTGGATCAGGGCTTTAACCAGATAGCGTCGAGAGGGTGGTGCTGTATGGCGTTTCCAAAATGGTGTGACTTCAGGAGTGGTGATGTTTGAGCCAGAGTGAAGTGATAATGAGAAGATGAGAAATCTGGTATGAATAAATGGAAGGGGTGTAATTTTAAAACTTAAAATTAAGCAAGTGATGTTGTAAACTCAGCGGGGATGGTCCTGGAGATGATGTGGTGGGATCCAAAACAGGCAATGTGATCTGGTTTCCACTGGGTCCAGATATAGGTTAATTGGAGATGATTAGCAATGTTTGTTGTTTTGGTTCTATTTATAGTTGATCAAGAAGTTCAGATAGGTGCAGGTTTTGGGGGCACTCAGGTGATATACAGAGGAGGAAAGCTGACATGTAGATTTGGAAATTAATTGGGTAAAGGTAGCACATTGCTTTGATAATGTCATCCTGCTGGTTTAGCACAGTTGTGACTAACTTCATTATTGTTCCCAAAGTTTGGCACATCACCAGCATTGCGTCGGGCTTGACAGTCAGCTTGAAGGCTTGCTTCAGATCAGTGAACCTACAGGCAACATTGATAAGGACAGGCAACATTGATAATGTCATCAGTGCCAAGTGCTACAAGATGCTGGTGTGATGTAGATGCTTTAAAAGCTTTAGTCTATCTCACTGACTTCTCCACCACCCATCTGCAGTGGTGCTTGGATTGGGGATGCTGTTGGGCAGAAATGTGTTAGATAAGTTATTACCTCACTACACGGCCAAAATCCCACAGCTCCTCCTTTTTCTTCTTGCATACTTGCATCACACCAACTGTTCAATTCAGAATGAAACCAGTAGGAGTCTGAATGTTTAATCATAATTGAAGGTTATAGGTTTGACATACACACAGTTCTTCTTGAATGTATTTTAGAATGAGGAACCCACTTCTCCACCCCATTTGTTGGGCACTTTGTGGAAGTTTAAGTGTAAGAGAACTGCATATGCTCAAATGTCAGGTGGATCCTGACTTCGATGTGCTGCTTTAAGTCTAGTCTTTGCTACGAGCGGGTTTATTCTGTAAATATTTGAGATGTCTGGAATCAATCTGAACAGAGCACCGAAGAAAATTCTATTAATAAACAATGGTTTAAAACAGTAAAAAAAAAGAAGTTCAGATGAAAGAGTTAGATTGCTGTGTGGGAGCTGCCAGCATGGGTCCTGTGCAATGGATGTTCTGGATGTCCTGGACTTGCTTCTAATTGGTCCGGAGGATGGGGAAGATGGAATTAAATGTGGGAGAGAGGCAATTCCCACTGATCCTGGTGGCAGTGTGGAGATCAGGGGCAGCGTATGGTTGCTGGTGTCCTGATGTGGGTAAGGAAAGAGGGAAAGTGATCCCCACTGTCCACCATGGGGGGAGGTTAGGGAACTGTGGGTGAAATTGCCAGTGTCTAAAATGACTGGTGGATGAGAGGGGGATGGGGAGAGATATGGCCGGCTGCTCTGTTCTCCCTTGATGGAGACCTGCTACACAGTGTCAATGGAAGGGTGTGAACAGGAGTAAATGTTTAGCAGATTGCCGCGAGGTGACGTGCACTTAGAAGTCAGTGTCTGGGTGACGTGTGTGGTAAGGGGAGAGTCTCGCTCCGGGTATGGGGAGGCTAAGTGACAGCCGAAAGGTGCCTGGCCGAGCCGTGCAGCGTTTTAGAAGAGAAAGACTGGCACGGAGATGGTGTGGAAGAGGAAGACCCCCCACTCCTTCAGAGTGCTTACCACATGGACTTTTCCTTTCTAACTTTCTAATAATGCAAGTCTGTGAGATTACCAACTCACTCCAAGCAAGCCACTCCATGTGGCTGATATCTTATATCAACATGTCTCTGAGGGTTCTCATTTATCCAAGTCATGGTGTAGCTAGTATTAGTTAGTCACATTTACCTGGACTTGTGATGTTGACACTTCTAATGAGTGTAAGGAACATGACTCAGCATTTATGCTACCCATAAGGATAAAAATGCTGGGGTATGTTCCTGACACTCCCAAGCAGGGTCGTGGGGAGGCGACTGAGGCTCTCACCTCAGGCGCAGGTGCTGGGGGGGGGGGCGCAGCCATCAGGGAGAGTGGGCTGGCACAGCTCTGCACAGAGGATCAGTACATATCACTGATATGAACCGATCCTCCACTGCACAGTGCACAGCCTGCAGCTTTTCCTCTGGATGCCCGCTGCTCTCCCCCATCTGTATGCAGCGAGGATATGACTTCAGACAGCCGGCGGGGGGGGGGTGAGGGAGGAGGAGGGAGCCGATGTCACAGCAAGCATGGTCGAGCGGTGAGGAGAGAGAGAGCTGCTTGTTCAGGATCTGACAGCGCTCCTCACCGCTCGGCCATGCTGCTGCAACAGTGGCTCCCTCCTCCACCCCCCACCCGCTGGCTGAAGTGCTTTACTTCTCCTCAGATCCCCACTGCATACAGATGGGGGAGAGCAGCGGGCATCCAGATGAAAAGCTGCAAGCTGTGCTCTGTGTGTGGCCGATCGGTGGAGGAGCTGTACATTTCAGTTATAGGTACCGATCCTCTGTGCAGAGCAAACACTGGAGCGATCAGCTGATCACTCCAGTGTTTGTAAATAACTGGGGACACATAGTGCTATGTGTCCCCAGTTACGAATGAAGAAGTGCTCTACATCACTTCCTGTTCATTCATGACTTTCTGAATGGGTACTAGCTTCTCCCCATTCAGAAACTGGACGGTAGTAAATCTTTTCTGAATGCATGGGAAGCCTCTGAACTTTTCATTCATTTAGAACAGATGCAGCAGAAAAAAGTGTCTTAAATTTATTTTTCTACTTTAAAAGGGAAATATCAGGAATCTGTTTAGACCCCTGATATTTCCCCCAACCCCCTCCCCAACAGTAAAAACATTTTTTACAAATTTAAAATAAATAATAATAAAAAAAACATCCTGGAGGTGGGGCGCATGACATCACATGGTGGGTGATGTCACACGCTTGTGGGGGCGCGTTTTTTTGTTCTTGCCTCAGGCGCAAAAGGAGATAGCTACAGCTCTGCTCCCAAGAGTCAAGAACTGCTTTGATGCTTTGATATGGACTCACTGTCCCAGTGACACCAGTTTTACCAGGAAGGAAGCAAGGGAAAATATGGAATGGAACACAGAAATATAAATCTGCAGGGGTTACGCTGCTAGTTTAAATCTTATTTCTGTCCATCTAGCTATGGGAGAGTTCCCTTCACGTTCTGTCTGGTAAAACATCTGCAGGACAAGAAGGAAAATCTGTTTCTCAGTTAACAGGAAAAGAGGCGTACTAACTCTTCCCCACTCTTTCCAAATCTAGGAAAAACTATGGGCTTTATATAGACTTACATACACAAATATCCGTATTTCATGCAACAAACAAAAATGGGAGAACAATCTTGTCAAAAATGTAGAAGTCGCATAAAAAATTATTTAAGGACAAAATCCAGTAACATCTCAAAATATGTGCTTGTTAAAATTGCATTATACCTTCCTTTTAGGGATGTCCCGATACCACTTTTTCAAGACCAAGTACAAGTACTGTCCCTCATGTACTTGCCGATACCAATTACCGATACTTTTTCTTAAAGGGACATATTAAATGTTTTTCTAAAACAATACAGACTAATGATTTTAGGGCAGTTCCTCACCAGTGCTGCGTGCATTGGAGGTGACAGGTTCTCTTTAAGGTGACATATATACAATTACCACAAGAAATTATATAGGGTTTATGGAGAGATGTGGATGACCAAGACTAAGTAGTTATCTAAAATTGTTTGCAAATTTATTAGATAAACAGAATTTATAAATATACATTAAAATCCAGTACTTTTCATGAATCCTAGGTTTCCCGCATGAACATAAACGTGCATACATTCAATATGTGATTTCAAGTATATCTTAATACAATCAGAGTTATCACATCATAGTCTTCATAATCATAGTAAAACATTAATATAGTTAGCCAAGGTAGTTTATCTTGGTTTGTCCCGACGCATTTCGCCAGAGGCTTCCTCAGGGGACTTGTGTAAATTGATCTAGCCATAACAGATAAAAAATCTCTTATTTGTACATGTAATTAATTATAATGGGACTATATACATTGCAGACATATATCATACAGAGGGAGGAGGTAGTGTCAAATTTGGATACGTGATCTATTGCACATATTGGTATAGGTGATCAGTCCATAAAGTATACTTATGAGGTACTCACCAAGCACGTGAGTAGGTGACATTAGGGGTCTTTTATACCTCTAGTGTCACCTTTCTACTTCACTGGATTCACTGAATGTAAATACAGCAGGCAGTGGCTGGGAGCAATAGCCAGCCTGCTATTGGATATTATAAATTGCAATAGCAGGCTGGCTATTGTTACAAGTGTCAGTTCATTTTCCACTTGATGAAACTGTTTGCTTTTGGTGGTATATCTCACTGTAAGATGTCCATGTTCATTATGTGTTTAATAATGCTCTCACCAGACCCACACAGAGGTTTTCCCTCTCAATGAAAGATTTACAGCTTCTAAACCCGTGAGCACACTGAACGGACATTCGCTTATTACAATGAGAGTGAAAACTGCTGTGCAGCAAGGAGCACGGGCATCTCACACTGAGATATATCACCAAAAGGAAACCGATTCATAAAGTTGAAAAGGACGGGACACGGAGGAGCAGCAGCAGCTAAGATACAGGGGGGAGGGGGCAGCGGGGGATCACAGCTGCAGTCTCTTCTGCCTTCTCGTGCTGGCTACAGTGGTCTGTGAAAGGGACACAGAGCTCTGCAGCTAGGACCAGCAGGGAGAAGAGACTGTCCACACAACACTTACCCCCACCATGCTGTCACACTTCCGGAGAGGTCAGAGCGAAGAGGGAGCCTCGTTTGGTGGAGAGGTATTCCGGGGGAGGGGCTACGGGGGTCAATGGCCGAAGATAGTTGAAAAAATTTAAACGGCCGGTATCTGATCTATGCATCGGGGCATTTTCAGGAGTACAAGTACATCCCTACTTCCTTTTAACAATTAGTTTTGTTTTTCCTCAAGATTTTTAATTGCAGAACACACCAAGCAGAACTATGTTGCAAATATAGTCATCTATTAAAAATATATTTATTTTAAATATCGGATCTCTAAGTTTGAAAGATGGGATAAGCTAACCCAGTCCAAAATTAAGGTGGAACTGTGGGCAAAATCAAAACTGACATACACGATGCAGTCTATCAATGCCATTCATATAGCAGTGTTTTGGTTTTTTTTTTAGTCCCCACTGTAACGTGTTTATTAGCTGTTGATCCGGCCAGCAAGTGGGTTTGGATACACTTTAAATGAGAACTGGCTGTGCTTAGACATGTCAGTTTATAAATTCATAGTCATTAGAGGCTGAAAAGAACTTATAGTACACTCACCAGAAATGCTTTTGCTCTGCTAATCCATGGTAGATAAATAGAACTTTACTCCACGGAATCAATGCACTTCATAGACTAAATGTGACTTTCTCCTGTTTGTAGAAGAACTCCAGGAATTAACAAAATTAACTTTTGCAGTGGGGCTACCCCCACACTGCAATGGTTAACTTCTCACTTTTCTCTTGGGACCAGAATAAAAGTATACAAGGCTCCATTGATAATAATATATATAACACCTTTATTAACCCCTTCCCAACTGATGACAGGATTATATTGTCACGATTATTCAATTTATTTACGACTGGTAATGGGATAATCCCATCATTCGGTCCAATGAGCTCTGGTCCATTAAGGGACCTGCGCTCTTTGAGTTAATATTGTTGGTGGGTCCCTCTGGGTCTGAGGCAGACCCTGAACAGCAGATTAGGTGGTCTCAGCCCTGTGATCAGATCACTGTGATCACAGAGCCATGACAGCCACTAAGCCGGATTGCAGCTCACTGTGTTGTGCAGCTGCGAGTTGGCTTAGTGCAGGGGTGTCCGAACTTTTTTCAAAGAGTGCCAGATTTGATGAAGTGAACATGCTTGAGGGCCGAAAGTTTTGCCTGACATTCTTTGAACCATTAAAATTAAATGCAAATTAACGATTTTATGCAAAGTTTATTGCAAACGGCATACTTTTAATTTCATCACATGGATGATAAATGGTTAAATCACTGTTAAATCAGGTGTTAAATCACTCTGCCTTCCATTCTTCAAACTCCACTCCCTCCCCTGTCACCTCTGCCATGTAGCCCCTGGTACAGCTGATACCCATGTAAGAGGCCCCCCAGGCTCCCAAGACCCCTCACATGGGTACCGGCCATACCCCCCTCATGGCGGTGTTCTATCAAAGTTTGTGACTACGTTAGAATGTGTGACCTGTGACGTGGTCACACGTTTTAACGCAATCCTGACCAGTTTTTTGGTGGTGGAATGTGTGACCACCAATAGGTAAAGCATTCCAACACTTTCTTAGCTGTTCCAGGGCAGATCGGCATTGCAGATCGCATGTGCAGGAGAACCGATCTGCCCTGGAACAGCTGATCGGTCCTGAAATGTCACTTCTCTCCAACTCTCCAACTCTGCGACTGTGATCTCACATTCCACCCCACTCAGTCGGATAGAAGTGACATATCAGGACCGATCAGCTGTTCCAGGGCAGATGGTTCTCATGCACATGCGCTTTGCGATGCCGATCTGACCACGTCACCGGTCACACATTCTAACGTAGTCTCAAACTTTGATAGAACAGAGGCCCTGTTTGTAATCATTTAATCATATAAATAGATTATAATAGGGAATGTTACACAGTAATGTTCCCTATTATAATCCACTTTCCTAATTAAATGAAAATAACAGCACACAACCCTCGACACTGCAGGGGGCCGAGGCGTGTGTCACACACATTTCTCCTCTCCCGCCGCCTGTTACTAGGGATGTGGCCGGGAAGGGAGGTGGGTCACAGGACCCACCCCCTTACTGAGAAGCCCGTCGGCAGTGCACTGCCCCATATTCCCCCGGGGGGGTGCCCAGGACTGGGCCCCCCACAGCCTCAGGCCCCGGCTGCACCGGCTGTATTTCCTCCACTGTACCTGTGGGGCCGTATTAAACCGGAACACAGGCCTGCAAATGGCCTGAGGGCCAGACTTTGGACATGACTGGCTTAGTGTGTTACAAACTAATACAAAATATCTATGTATTATATTATAATACTGTATTCTCCTCAGAGATACTAAGTATCAAAGCCCCTGTAAATAAAACAAAACCCTTTAGTCTCCCTTCTAAAAACAATAAAAATAGAAAATGTGAAAACGTTTTAATTTCAATTTTTTTAATTTTAATTTTTAAATTTAAATTTTTAAAAAAATCTTTAAAAAAGTAAAGAAAATAAGTTTAATAAAAAGATTATAAGAAAATATAGTGCCGAGGAGGCTAATAAAGATAGGGGACAAACATACCAGATTCTAGCATTGTTTCAAACTAAATTTGTATTTCCCCCTCCTTGTATTTTGGGACCTATAACTCCCAAGATCTCAGACATATGATATACCCTATAAATCAGAAGAAAATAATTTATTATGAATTACTTTCCGTTATCTACACTAATTATGTGCACATTATTATTGCCAAAACTGTGAAAAATTAGTTTTTTTATTTTTTTGTATTTTTTTATAAAAAAATAAAAATGTATACATGACATTTTGTCCCTTAAAAAACGGTAGATAATATAGGTGCAGTGAATGAGGAAGATGGAAATTATGGTTAAACAAATGCATAGCAAAAATGGCAAAATTGTTTTGCTCTCCAGGAACTAATACATTTTCTGAAGCAGTGTCACTAAAGGGTTAATTAGACAGTGTATACTAGCGTTATTATTATGCTTTATTGTGATTGGCAAATTAATGGCTGAAAGTATTACCTTTGGCAAGGGTAAACTGTGAACTAAATTGGAGGAAAG
The DNA here is from genome assembly GCF_000935625.1 of Nanorana parkeri. NCBI lineage: Eukaryota > Metazoa > Chordata > Amphibia > Anura > Dicroglossidae > Nanorana > Nanorana parkeri. The sequence goes on from NW_017306990.1 coordinate 470,118, forward strand.
ACAAAAAAGCACCAAATATGTAGATTAAACTCTAAAAAAGCAAACACAGTAAAGCCTAAGGCAAAACTGAGAAAGGTTTAGATTCTTTATCAATTCTCTTTATTGCTTTCCATCCTAAATCAAGGCATATTAGCTACAAGGATTTGGATATGTATAGCCATTCCAACAATAAGCAAATATGCCAAATGGGAGTTGGTGTATTTGTGAGGTGAAAAATATTTCATAAAGAGCAAACATTCTAAAGAATAGTAATTTATTGCAAAATATTTTAATGACAATAGAGGCACAAACCAACTTGTACTGAAGTACAGGCATTTGCAAAGTGTTTGTGGCCAGATGTTATTGCCTGGTATGTGTTTTTGTGTGTTATTTGTTCAATCACAGCACAAGACAACAAGGCCATACTTGACCTTTCAGGGTTCATGAGAAGAAATCTAAAGTTGTAACTACAGCTAAAACATGTTTTTATCCTTCTCCAGTAGTGATTAATAACTCTACAATCCCTGGACATTTGTAGATTTTGTACCATGTTTAATCAGAGCTTTCAATCTAATTATCATTATAATTCTTAATTAGATAGTGTCAGTGTATTAAATATGGAAAGGCACAGACTGAAAATGACATTCCAGCGAGGCAATAGGATCAGTAGGGTGCATGAGCTTTTTTTTTAAGTCCTCATTTATTGACAATTCATCAGAGTGATAATGTGATTTAATTATCAACAGCAGCAACTGTTCTATCTCTCCATGATAATGGCATTCACTTATCAGGAGATTATCTGCTTCTGATCATTCTCATTTTAGAGTGAGAATGTAATCCTATTGTTTATCTTTTAGAAATCCTGCTAGCATTGTAAGTAGTGGGAATTTTACACGGTTTATGGAAAGCGACAGGTTTTAGAGAATAATATGAAGGGAAACATGCTTTTATACTTCCCCAAATCTGTTACTAATCTGTTACTTAATGTAAAAAACTGGGATTTATAGCAAGAAACTTAGATACTATAGACCTAGGACAGTTATGTCATTGTTACAGTGTCTATACAAAAATAGAAATAGTACATGTGAATTGTGTCAAACAGAGGTATTTCTGTAAAGTCTGAAATCTTGTATTTAGGTTTTTGTCAATTTACAATTACTGATCTATGTGTATTTATGGGGAATGTGGGGCCTTGGTCACCCATGATTCCAACATGGGACTTTTCAGTGGATTATTTTGTTGGAAGTAGATTATTCATAGTTAAAACTTAAACGGCTGTTGGAGAAAATCTTTGATGTATTGGCATATTAAATACTTTGAACGATATACCCAAGAGAATATTATTCCCTGGGGTCTAAGAATATACATTTTTTCAACCATTGCAAGGATTGATAGGGATCTTAGAATCAAATGGGGATCTAATCTACAACAATGTTCAATGAATATGCTGTCAGTGTTGACTGAATATTATCGATTGGAGTGAGTCTCGATTGACAACTAAATCAAATAACTGTATTGGAATTATGAAGCTCTGTGTAATTCCCCTCTGTTTAAACAACATGAAAGAGGAATCAGAGAACATGTTGAAAAAATTCACTAAAAATGTATTACAGAATAAGGACCAAAAATTTCTAAAAGATAGTGCAGCATATGCGTTGGGGCGTGCGTACAGGTGCAATACTAACATACAGATCAGACCCAAAACCTATACGTCTAGTTCCAACAAATTTGAACAGCTTGATCCTGACTCAGACTCTGCATCTTCTCATATTTCGTCTACTTCATATGGTCATAGATCCAATTTTCAATCCCCATTCTCAGCAGGTGATAGAATGCATAACAGAAAAATGAAAAGAAGTATTAACTCATCAATACGGATCACGAATAAAAAAGAAACAGGAATTGTACCCGACAGGACAGACCGCCAGCGACAATTTGTCATCGCATGGTGATGGATCTGGTGAGGTTTCTCCTATAAATCCATCCTTTTCAGATATTAATGCACGTTTGGATGTTTTTTCTAATGGTATTACTACTCCAGGCCCCAATCAGGACAGCTATGGGAAAGAAGTAGGGGGTCTAACCATTCCCCCTAAGATTGTCTTCAAAGGTCAAGGAGCAAGACCAAAAATAAATTTAACTTTGGGTGATCCATTTCCCCACTGAAAGACTGTCTGGAAATAGAACCTTTTTTAGTCAAAATTCAAGGGGACAAAGTAATCTCCAAGTAATTAATTTAACATCATATTCCCTTTCAGAAGATGAAACAGCGGTTCTTCAATTGGGTTTAAGTTTTTGCCCCTATGAAAATTACAACAAGTTTGAATCAATTAAAGACATACATTTTGTTTGTTTGTAATCTTACATATAAAGTAATTTTCTATAAAGATACCCATACAAAGATCAAGATACTCTGCCCAATCTGCAACATTGGAAGGGCTATGGTATAGCTGACTTCCGCATTCTAAATGATCTTATATCACTGCTAGATGAGCATGATGAAGCTACACCTGATCACTTGTTTAAGACCATGTATGATGAGTCTGATAGTGAGCCCATATTTACAACGCTATATCCAGGCTCTTTTCCACCACCCAACGTTTATAAATCTAAATCCACTACATTTCCTCCTTTCCAACTAAATGCGAACATATGGGTGTTTATGCAAAATGTAATTAGACATCAAGAATAAATTACATCCAACCTCTAATCTAAAAAAATTTAACCAATTCGCAACAAAAAGCGTTAAACAATCTTCAAAATAATCATTGTATAACTATAAAACCCTCTGATAAAGGAGGGAATGTAGTCATAATGGACAATGATAAATATAAACAAATGTGTCTGTGGATTCTAAATAATAACCACTGGTATAAGTTAATAGATAAAGAACAGATATTAGCATTTGATGAGCAATTTAATCTAATTATTCATGGTGCTTTCTCTAAAGCATTGATTTAAAAGGATACCTTGGAATTCCTGAATGTTAAACATCCACTTATACCTACGTTCTATGCCCTGCCAAAAACGCATAAAAATATATCTGACCCCCCCTGAACATCCAATAATCTCTGGAAATTCTTGTAGAACAGAAAATGTGAGCCAACTCATAGATGACTTCTTGCGACCCCATGTTCTAGCCCTACCCTCATACGTCAAAGATACGATGCATCTACTACAACTTTTAGATGACCTAACGGTCCCAATGAATATTTCATTGGTAGCAATTGACGTTGAGGCACTTTATACTTCTATACCACATACACAAGGGCTTCAAATCATTAAACAATTCCTATTTGAAAGACAGAATTCTCTGTGGAAATATGCTGAATTTGTTATTGATCTTTTGCGACATGTTCTCACTAGTAATGTGTTTCTTTTTGATGGATCCCACTACCTCCAGGTACATGGGGTGGCTATAGGGACACCGTGTGCCCCCTCCTATGCTAACCTGTACCTGGGGGTGGGAGTGATATTTAATGTCTCATGAAAAATTTGCGGATAGTCTTCAATATACTCTAACATGGCTTAGATATATCGATGATATTTTGATTTTTTTTTTGGACTGGATCTCGACAACAACTTTCCAAATTCATAACAAAACTCACTGACAATCCTTATAATCTTAAATTTACTATACAATGTGACAAACAAAGAATTACATTTCTCGATATGGAGATTTATGTCTCTGAAAGTTTGAATATTTCCACCACTTTATATAGGAAACCAACAGCAGGTACCACTATACTCCACTCAACCAGTGCACACCCTGCTCTGCTGATTAAGAGCATTCCATATGGGCAATATTTGAGGCTTAGGAGGAACGGTACACAACAATCAGACTTTCTCCATGAGGCCAATCTCCTAAAACAATGTCTAGTTCTATGAGGGTATAGTAAATCATGTTTGAAAAAAGCATACCAGAGAGCTAAGAATCAGAGTAGAACCACTTTGCTATTTAATAAGAAATCTAAACTATCCACGCCTAGTGCCTCTACAACTAGATTTATTACCACCTAAAATCGCCAACATTATCAAACAAAAATAATATTAAAAGAACACTGGCCTATTTTAACCTTTGATCGGACAGTTCGAAAGTAAATAAAAAAACAAACCAGAATTGGTATTTCGCAGAGCAAGGTCCATTAAGGACAAAATAACTAAGTCATTTTTAAGATAAGACAAATTTAACTGCCAACCAACCTCAAAGAGGTCTGTTCCAATGTGGGAATTTCTCTCAATGCCCTTGGATACATACAGGCAATTATGTTACCAAATGACCAGAAATGGGAACTTAACGTGCAACACAACAGGGGATGGGCAAGACCATCAGGCCCCTCAAAAAGAGGATACCTGACCACACGTATCTTCTTAATAATGGCAAATTAACCACATCTATTTGTCGCCATGTTGGTTTACACCATGGCTTCAATTCAAATATCTCTTTTTTCATCTTGGAACACATACCAGAGAATAATCACGGTGGAAACTGTGATAAATTCTTGCTGCAGCGAGAAACAAAAAGGATTTAACATCTGGGCCCCACGAACTATCCCAGTTTAAATCAAATTATTAGTTAATTATTAGTGTTTGTGATCTTTATATGTTTGCATGTGTGGCTTATGATGACACATGCACATATGCTAACTCAATAAGATAATTAGGAATAATATATGATTAATAAAGCTCAACAATAACAAATTCTCTATGTTCATGTATTTTATTGTAAATGCTATATATCTGTTTTGCACTTTCTTACCATCCATTTACTTATGTATGGTCAGTATTATCATATATTTAACTTTTATGTTTTTGGATAAATGCTTAATGATATGTGTTTGATACTCAAAAACCACTATATTATTTAGGGAATGCTCTAATGCATGTACATATGTGTGCTATAGCCTGTTTAATGAGGTTGATTTCACTGCCAATGAATATTAAAATTGTGGATGAATACATGTTATAGTCAGATGTATTGGGCATCTATAATAATGCATCCCAATAGCTTTTTGTACTCTGTTTATAAAGAATTGCCTTTTATATATTGTTATATATATATAATCCAGGGGCTTTATCCCCCTATTCCTTCGGGCTATGTCCTCATTGTGGCTAGTAATCTTTGCTGCGCATGCGCGGGTATTAGCCTAGCGCCGGTGCATTGATATGCCATCCATTTTTATATGGAGCCTGTGGGGGTGATTTACTAACCTAAACACACACACACACCAGGTGTGTGTGATTTTCACACAGCAAAACGTATTTATCAACCAAAAAGTCTCTAAAAGCATATTTCCACTAATGCCATATATGGAAAAATCATGCACATGATGCATATATAATGCTGCTTCACAGTTTAGACAAAAATGGTTAGCTCATGCATTTACATTCCTGCATTCATCAACGCAAGCAACATAACATAGAGCTAATTTACACAACATTACCTTGCAATTCATTGCAGGGCTTTCCACAACACACCTGCTGGGTGTGTACACACTACAAAGGTGTTTCGATTCCTCCCATAGATCATGCTGGGAGGGAACACACTACAGAGGTGTATACACGTTCGTGGTGTGTTTAAAAGGTTAGTAAATCAACCCCTATGTCTCCCTCAGCCCGATACTATGGGCCTACATACTGTACCAGGGCCGGCCTTAGGAGTGTGCGAGCTGTGCAGCCGCACAGGGCACCATGGCAACAAGGGCACCGTGCGGCCGACACAGCTCGTCCTGGGGGCGGGTTCTCTCCCCTTCACCGCTGGCCATCCGATATGACAGTGCTCCCTCGTCCGTCCCCCCATCCCCCCCTGAAGGAGGGAGCGCTGCCTGCTGTCAGGATGGCCGAGTGGTGAGGGTAAGAGAAGCCGCACCCGCAGCTGTCAGGATGGCCGAGCGGGTAGGAGATCTGAGCCGCTGTCATCCTGTCAGTTTCAGGATGACAGTGGCTCTGTGCGTGGCAGAGCGGGGGATCGGTAAATATCATTGATATTTACCGATCCTCCGTGTGTGAAGGACAAACACTGGAGCGATCGTCTGATCACTCCAGTGTTTGTAAATAACTGTGGACACATAGTACTACGTGCATCCCAGTTATGAATGAACGGGCTGTGATTTGCATCACAGCCCGTTCATTCAAGATTTCCTCAATGGGGAGAAGCACTAAGTACAGAGGCTCCTCCCAATTCATAAACAGCTGATGGTAAATATTTCTCTATCATCAGTTTCTGAATGAATGGAAGGAGCCACTGTACTGAGTGCTTCCCATTCATTGAGTGCTGAATATTATAGTTTGACATTTATTGTTTACCTTCTGTTTTTTTTATAAGAATACTTATATTGTGCCGACAAGTTTAATATCTTTGAATAAAAGTTTTATTATACTTTTTAATATGTTTCTTTGTGGCTTAACAATATAGGAGTCTTTAAATGGTGCGGATATTGGGGGAAATGGGTGTGATTACGGGGGTGTGGCCACTAAAGGGTGTGGTCACTGAGGGGTGGGGTCACTGAGGGGCACTGTAAAGCTTTCTCGCACAGGGCGCCTAAAGGCCTAAGCCCGGCCCTGTACTGTACATACACCTGTCTCCTTCCCCTTGATCCTCATCGCTACGTCCCATGTTGCACGCCGTGTCTCCGCCCATAATTGGCGTGACCACAGCTGGCAGCTGTGGTCATGTCCATGTCATGTGTCATGCAGACATATTTAATGGATGCATATGGCGGATAGTTCAGCACGCAGCATTGGAGGGGCACATTTTAGCTGATACTTAAGGTATGGAGGATTATACTCTATTTACTCTATTCTATTCATTAAATGACATTGTGTCACTCAAAATTAATTTTTTATGTTTCTTTTATATCAATTCAATTATTCGCTACTTGTTGAAGATTGAGGTTTATCTCTAATTTTTATCACACTAACCACACATGCACCTATATTTCCTATATAATCATGATTCATTTGATTCATTTGATTCATCTTTCACATGATTTATTTTATTTACACCTATTATTGCACTATTATTTATTGGTATTTGACACATTTAAATTAAATCATTTTAAATCAA
>NW_017306990.1:477191-519987 GCF_000935625.1 Nanorana parkeri
CACATTTCTCAGTTGTATCTTGGGCGGCACAAAATACACGCAGCCTTTCCCTCCTGTCCTACTCCTGCTGCGCTATGCCTTCTGACACAACCTCCCCATGTTGGTGTTGTTGATTGAGAGATGTGGTCCAATTCATCATCTCACCCTCTGTTCATGTGGGTGGCTTTTTGTCGATGGGTCTACATATTTGATTATTATTATTATTATTATTATTCACCTTAATTACATTTTCAGTTATTGGGATCCACCATATATTTATGCATTGCTTCACACTAATATGTCTTGCATATGTATTTTTCCTTATGTTATATCTTTTCTGTGTTTAAGAACTATAAAGATATTAATTGATGTAGTTACTGATTGGTTGCATATTAATCAGTTTTCTTTAGGATTAATATCCTACTGAGGAAGCTTTGTCTAGGTGAAACATGTTGGGGTATCCAAAGAAGAAAACTCCATCTGCTTAATTTAAAAGTAGTAACTTACTGTGTTATCATCTGTCACCATTTGTATCTTGGTCACTTATGTAACAAGTCTCTCAATTGTGACAACACACAATTGAGAGAGCTAGGGGTTGATTTACTAACCTTATAAACAGACCACGAACATGTATACACCTCTGTAGTGTGTTCCCTCCCAGCATGATCTATGGGTGGAATCTAAACACCTTTGTAGTGTGTACACACCCAGCAGGTGTGTTGTGCAAAGCCAAGCATGAATTCCAAGGTGATGTTGTGTAAATTAGCTCTACATTGTGTTGCTTGCGTTGATGAATGCAGGAATGTAAATGCATGAGCTAACCATTTTTGTCTAAACTGTGAAGCAGCATTATATATGCATCATGTGCATGATTTTTCCATATATGGCATTAGTGGAAATATGCTTTTAGAGACTTTTTGGTTGATAAATACGTTTTGCTGTGTGAAAATCACACGCACCTGGTGTGTGCGTGTGTTTAGGTTAGTAAATCACCCCCCTAGAGTGTTTCTAAAAAGCACCCCCTTTTCGGGCCCTGGCATACCCGAAGTGGGTTTATTTTTCATAGGCTATATCTTTTCATAGTTAATAAATTGTCAGTATTAGGAACAATCAACAATGTATACCCACCCTAGAAAATATCAATTGATTCTGATTGGCTACTGTAAGGAAAATTACAACTCTCAGTACTAACACTGGTACATATTATTTTTACAGGTACATTTTGGATTTGTAAAAAAAGAATGTCAGGAGTTGTGTACCATTATTCTAAATCTAGAACCATCTTTGTGTTTTAGTGTGGCACGGTTTGAAAAAAAGTGTTAACATTTGAAGTGCATTTCACATTAAAATGTGTGTTACTTAGAAATAAATATTAGAGCCTATAAAATATGTCTAAATTGCATGTAAATCAAATGTAGCATGCCATAACATGCACATTACTGAAAGAAACACTTAAAATAATGCCAGAAAACAATTTTAAAAATATAGCAATACCACGTATTTCAATATGCATTCATTTTGCACATATTACTCTCTGACTCCTATTCTCAGTGACTATTCTCAGTGACTAAACCTATCAGAGGTCTTGGCATTGCTGACTAGACATGTGCGATTCGTTTCGTTCCGAATCGAAATTCGGACGAATTTTCAGAAATTCGGACATTCGGATGTATCCGAATTCCAAATTACAGACATAACGAATGCAAACGAATCCAAATTTCCATTTCCGAAATTCGGTACCGGTAGTTCGAACCTTCGTTTTGTTTTCTGTTCTTATTCGTTTCTTATTCGTTTCTTATTCGTTTTCGTTCGTTGGAGCAAAGTGACATTAGAGAAGGAGAAAAATATTTTTTCCCCCTCAAATGTCACTTTGCTGCAAATGAACGAACGAAACGAATAAGAAACGAATAAGAAACGAATAAGAACAGGAAACGAACGTTCGAACTACCGCTACCGAATTTCGTCCGAATCCGAATTCCGAATCCGAATTGACTTTCACACCCGAATCCCGAAAAACGAAATAACACAAATCCGAATTTAAAACGAAACTAAACAAATTTTTTGGCAGTGCACATGTCTATTGCTGACTCAGGTTGGTGCATTTTTTTTTTTACATGACATGAAAGGGATATGATGTGTGTGCTGCAATAAACACTAGTGGGTGGTACACCTTCAAGCAGAGGCGTAACTAGAACCTTCAGGGCCCCGGTGCAAGAAACAATCAAGGCCCGCCCCCAACCGCCATGGCACCGCTTGTTAACAGGAAGGCTGCCAAGGTCCCCAGCAAGCGCGGGACCTCAGGCAACCGCTTGTTTAAAATTTTAGTGCAGTGTTCTGTCGAGAACGCTGACCCAGTATCTGCGTTTGCGTACAGACGGGATTACCGAGAAAACCGGCATTTATATACAAAATATTAGTTTGTAATTGTTAATTGTGACCGTTAATCATATACCGTCCATGGCAGTAAATGACGGGTGGCAGTGACTGACGGATGGAATATTATTAACAGTCACACTTAACGATTTAAACGAAATACTTTGTGACTAAATCCCGGTTTCCTCAATAATACTGGTCTGTGCGCAAGGGCAGATGCTGAGGTCGGCAAATTTGACTACGTTGGTGTTCTAGACAGAACACCGGTATCTGTGTTTAGTATCGGGGCATTTTCACGAGTCTGAGTACTCATGAAAATGCCCAGTATTGGCAGTGGTGCATCCATACTTAATAATAAAATGCATTGTGGGACTTGTAGTCCTACATAGTTGAAACTATTCTGCATTGCTGTATAATCATGATACATCAATGCAGAATACCACCAGCTATGCGGGACTACAAGTCAAATAATAGAAGTCAGCACTACAGAATCCCACTACACCAGCACACCCCCCCTTCCCTCTATGCCCCCTTCCCCTTACCTTCCGTCTCCTGCAGGGCCCTCTTGCTCGTCTCCACGGCCATGGGGCGGTTCTAAGTGGAAAAGGTCCTCACATTCTGCGGGACAGAGGCAGCTCTAGAATTTGTGAGGCCTTAGGGGAAACTCAAACATGAGGCCCCTCCCCCACTTAAACCCATAATGAAAAAGGATGTACGCAGAGAACAAAGGTGGGACACAGAGGACAGGGGTAGGACGCAGAGTACAGGGGTGAGACGCACAGTAGAGAAGTGGGACACACAGAGAGGTGGGACGCACAGTACAGGGATATGACGCACAGTACAGGGGTGGGATGCACAGTACAGAGGGGGATGCACAGTACAGAGGGGGATGCACAGTACAGAGGGCCGCACAGTACAGAGACTTGCAGTAGATATAGATCGTCTGATGTTCTACCTTCTTCCTCTCCAGGTGGGGGGTGGGAAAGCAGCGATGTTTCCTGTTCCTGTGAAGCCTCCAGTCAGCATGGTGGCCCAGTTTTCTTCCTGTTCTCAGGACCCGCGTCGCTCTCCTTCTGTCAGCCAATAGTGGTGGCGCAGCTTCCTCCAAGCCCATAGCAGCTGGAATGGGCGTAGGAAGCTGCACATTGCTGCTGAGGAGCCCGACTACTGAATCGGGCATCAGAGAGGTAGCTGAACTGACTTTTCTCCTCCCCGGCCGCTGCAGCTACAGAGCGGGCGGGAGGAGAGAAATGACAGGTAGGCCGTTAAAAGGGGCCTCTGTGGCAGGGAAGGAGCGGCACAATCTCAAGGGGGCCCTCTTCTTCCTCGCTGGGCCCCCAAGTGGCGGAATGCCAGGGCCCAGTCACAATTGCAACTGCTGCGACCCTGGTAGTTCAGCCAGTGCCGTCAAATAAACCTGCCTTGAGAAAAAAACATGAAGGTTAGCATCAATGACCTCCGTCTGAATACCCAAATATAAACAGCACATCCCAAACATATTTCTTCAAAATCATATTTTAAAATAATTTTCAACCAGGTGCCATTGAGAAACAGTCTATGCGTAAAGTCAGGCAGCAGCATGGGTGAACCACAACACTTTGGAATGTGCTGATCACATTGGGATGCAGTTACTACATGACCATGCACACCATGTGCTCCCACAGACCTGGCATTTTCTGTAAAAGGGGCATGGCGTTATCAAGAGAAACAAGTGAAATTACTTGCCTCAGAATACTTGTTTCAAATTACTAATGTTTACAAAACACACAAAATGTTACATCTACTAACAATTTTTTTTTAATACCCAAGTTCCAGAAAATATTTAACAACATGATCCATGTTTTTTTCTGTTTAAAAAACAATGCCCTTCAACTAGAGTATTTACCTTTCCCTTTATAAAATACTAGTAAGGGTGGACATGACTTGTTCCTTAGGGGCACGGCCTTGGAGTTCTACAAGTTACCGTGTGGCATTTACTACACACAAAAAAAACAAATATACACTGCCTGGCCAAACAAAGTTACCACCTGGATTTATTAAAGCAATAGGTAAGAGCCTTGCATTAGATAATTACTGCAGTGATTAATGTTTTACCTGGCAACAAGTTATTTAACCCTAAGAGATGGCACAGGCATATTCCATGATGACAATGCCAGGATTCAATGGGTTTAAATTGTGAAAGAGTGGTTACGGGAGCATGAGACATAATTTTCACAAATGGATTGGCCACCACAGAGTCCAGACTTTGAAACCCCATTCAGACTCTTTTAGCTGTGCTGCAGAAGATGCTGCAGTCTAACTCTCCCATCATCACTACAAGATCTTGGTCAAAAAATGAATGCCACTCTGGATGGAAATAAATGTTGTGACATTGCAATGCAAAGTATGTTTACAGATTTTTTTTTTTCCTCTGCTGGATTCATAAGCACAAGTTTGGCATCAGGAAATGATTTGCAGTTGACTACAAGCAACATATTTTTGATATACTCTCCCTTTTCTTATCTCTCTGAATTTTTATGTATGTGGATGCTGCTGTAATTTCTCCTGTGGGCAGATATTGCCTTGGATATTTTAAAATAAGATTTTCAATCTGACTTTAATAATGTTTGCCCAGAGCTCAAGTTAAACAATTTGATGTGTTCCATTACAAAATCAAAACTTACCTTTCACACAGCACTGAAATTAGTACTTATCAAATTATCTGAAATGACTGGGTTTTTATGTTAATGAAACATGTTACTAATAAGTATTTCACAAATAATGCTATCAAGTTGAGAAGCCCCTCTAAACTGTAGTTGTAGGAAAATATATTCCTTATTCATTAAAAATGCCCTTTCGTTTTGTTTTGGGTCTATGACATCTGCCGGGAGCTAAATATTTCTGAAGGGACACCATCATTGTTTAACTTTAATTTTCATAATTGATCAAATACATTATTAAAGGAAATTTGTAGTTTTTCTAAAAAATATAACATAACCATTACATTTCCATATCAGCCTGCAAACAAAATTTGAATATCCCTTCTATACAGTTATGGCAATCTAAGGCCATTTTGGACACCATGTATAACTAGTGACGCCCTATCACATTTTACTGTGGTAGGGTCAAACGTTATGTTATGGCCATCTGAATTATGTAGATAGGAAAAAAATGCCTAAAGCAGAACTTTGCCTTTGTGACAAATTTGATAAAGTAAAGCTGGGCAATGACATATTAACTTAGTTAAACATGTTGGTCCTGCCAAAATGTTTTTTCTTAGTTTTGGATACAGGGTTTTAGTCTAGAATTATCTACAACTTGCTAACAAATGCTCATAAAGACACAATGTTATTGAGTATAATTTACCAAATAAGACCAGATCATTTTGAATATTCACTTCAAATATCCAGTCATGTAAAATTCCTCTTTTCTTTGAATACCCATCATGTGCATATGAATCAAGTACACATAAATTTGCTTTTCAAATGATCAGATAACTGAAGTGAATATTCACACAATTAATTTTCTGAAGATTTTGAACTCTAGCAAATCAGCCAAATTGTTTCTACAATTCCAGTATGGCAGCAAACAAAAGTTTCTTGACCGGACACACTGGAAAGTTTAATACCCTTTGCAAGCAAAACAAATAGGATCATGAATACTGTTTAGAATGTTTTGTTTTGCTTGCTTAAAATAATAACGGAGCCACAAATATGTATAAAAGCAGAATTACTCGTACCATATGTGAACATATATTTATATGTGCTTTCCAAGTTTATTTTTCTCCAGTGTGTCTTATCTTAACCTAAAATAAGTAAAGAGCGAGAGAGTAATTTTAGTGTTTTATCCAATATAAGCAAGAATAAAAACCTGCTATTTCAACATACCTTTAGAGGCAGAAATGGATAAACCTTGGTAGTTGGCAGCTCTGTTGTATAAACTGTTGTCTAGAGTGCTACCTTGGATTAATAATAATACAATCTATACAGATACAATTGTTGAGAGAAATAAGGCTCAAATTTCAACCCAACCCACATACACTAGATTGTCAAAAGTATTGGAACGTCTGCCTTTACACGCACATGAAATGTAATGGCATTCCAGTCCTTTGCAGCTATAACAGCTTCAACTCTTCTGAGAAGGTGTCCACAAGGTTTATGATATGTCTATGTCTATAGGAATGTTTGACCATTCTTCCAGAAGCGCATTTGTGAGGTCAGGTACAGATGTTGGATGAGAAGGTTTTACCTGAAGACTTTGGGCCCCAGTGCAAGTAATGAGCCAGGTCCCCTGCTATCTCTAGAAACCTACCTTCCCCATTCTAACTTCCATATATACCCCCCATATTTCCCCAACATCTAAAGTCTTACCACCCTACCTTTACTTACACATACCCCATTCCAACATCCCTTACACTCAGCTCCATAGGCCTGTATAGACCATCCAATTAACACCCCCAATCCATATTTTTCAGCTCTGTACAGCTTCAAATCTCTCTACCTGCCTATCAGGGGTAATGCTGAATTCTCTCAGGGACATTGAACATCTTGCTTATGCTGTATTAAAAGAACACATACAAAAATGTCAACATAAAATGTCAATACCAAAACCCACCTTTCTTTCACAGTCCTCTATGAGAAATATGATGTGCTGAGAGGTCACTTCTTATATTACTCTTGATGAACATAGTACTGGAACATTGAAACATGTAAGCCCTACTATTTACTTAAAACACACATTCTGGACATGCTTTTGCACAAACTCACATACTCCATAACACATATCTATCCTCACCTTAGTGCCAAGTTTATTCTTTCCCTGACCAAATCTACTATGCACAAATGAGCCTTCCCAGTAAAGGACCTATGCGAGAAACTCCGTCATGGATACTAAACTGTTCACAGATATACTGTACAATAAATTTGACTTAGAAAGAAATTATATTCAAGATCATGTATAAATATTGTTAAATGTTTTACTTCCTCCCCTCCATCAGATAGAAGTTTCTGACCGTTATCTTCAACAATGTCCTAGGTGAGGTCAAGTGGGAGCCAAGATAAAACACTGCCAATAGCAAATGCCCATATAAAAATAAACATCTCCCATTGTTTATTACTTACCACATAACACGTTAATGTCGAGGGAGAGGCTGGATTGTAAATTAAACAATTTCACACTCACAAGTGAAAGTTGTCCAAAATGGCGGGTATATATCTACCTTATTAGATCAGGAGGTGAGGGAAATAGTAGATACCTGTGAGTATACAGCCTGGTATTTGGCAGAAGCTTTAAAGTGGCAAATTTTATATTCATGATACTCATTAGCCATACTCATAGTCCCCTCGATATTTTCATTTTTTTATGATCCTGGAAAAGTCAGATTCTCTATGCACTGGGTCCTACCATCAAGCCCCATAGTTCCATGTTCTTGTTTTTTATACTTTTAATATTATGGTATATTATGATGTTTTTCTAAGTACTCATGTGAAAAAAAATATTTTAGCATTTTAAGTCAGATGTGGCCTAATAATGTTGTTTTTGCTTATTGTTGTTAGCATCTAAATGATATCTCTCTTTTTTTTCTACCTTATTGGTGCAATAATATGCATTGTCCCTATGGATGTTGTTGAAATGTATAACAATGCTATGGCACTTACATAGATCAGCCATAACATTATGACCACCCACCTAATATTGAGTAGGTCCCCCTTTTGCCACCAAAACAGCCATGACTTGTTGAGGCATGGGGGTTGATTTACTAACCTTATAAACACACCACAAACATGTATACACCTCTGTAGTGTGTTCCCTCCCAGCATGATCTATGGGTGGAATCTAAACACCTTTGTAGTGTGTACACACCCAGCAGGTGTGTTGTTCAAAGCCAAGCATGAATTGCAAGGTGATGTTGTGTAAATTAGCTCTATGTTGTGTTGCTTGCGTTGATGAATGCAGGAATGTAAATGCGTCAGCTAACCATTTTTGTCTAAACTGTGAAGCAGCATTATATATGCATCATGTGCATAATTTTTCCATATATGGCATTAGTGGAAATATGCTTTTAGAGACTTTTTGGTTGATAAATACGTTTTGCTGTGTGAAAATCACACGCACCTGGTGTGTGCGTGTGTTTAGGTTAGTAAATCACCCCCTTGGACTCCACTAGACCTCTGAAAGTATGTTGTGGTGTCTGGCACCGAGCCATCAGTAGTAGATACTGTGAGTTGCGAGGTGGGGCCCCAATTGATGTGATTTGTTTTTCCAGCACATCTCACAGATGCTTGATTAGATTGTGATCTAGAGAATTTGGAGGCCAAGTCAAAAGCTCAAACTTATTGTTGTATTCCTCAAAACATTCTTGAACCATTTTTTCTGAGCGACAGGGTATATCAACTGTACAACTAAACAAAATTGAAACTTTTCTTAGAAACCTACCAATTGAATTAAATAGACTGACATGCCCCAATGAAAAAAATATTCAAGTATCAGCACACCAGCCTGATATTTTAGTTTTGGAATCCGGTGGGTCGTGCTCCCAATAACTTCTTCCATCTTCTGAGGACTGCAGTGTTGGCATCTCCCTGCCATAATTCACAGGTCAGTTTTTGTACACATTGGATCTAATTTCTTCTCTCTTTTTTAACAGTCTTGCAAGGTTACTGGTCTTGTTACTAGAGGAATAATTTGTCCTCTTGTATTACACATCAAATGAAATAAATAATTTCAGTAGGGAGATGTAGACCCCTCTGTGATGATGGCAACAGGGAAGAAACTGGGAGTTCAATCGCAGAGATCTCATCAATGAGATATAAAATACTGTTAGGCAAATTAAAATATTTGTACAAAATCCAAAACGTAAATTTTTCATTAGGAGAGATCAATCTTTCTATAACAACAAGAAACAAGGTATTGTTTTAAATAAATGTAAGATTGAACACGTTGTCATTTATTTATTTTTCTAAAACAATACAATCATTATCAAGCTCTTTTTAGTCATTCTATCTTGTGCCTGATGATCATTTTCTCACATATTCCATTTTCCTGTAACATGTTCATTTTAGTTTGGGGTCCATCTTCAGTCTTTATAATAAAGCAGTTTTTTTCCACTAACCCTTGCTATCTTCAGTATATGAATATGAATATGAATTGTATTGGAGCAAATGGACTGTTTACATTTATTGGGCAAATGTATGTGGGTCAGATATTACTTTTTTTCAGAGAGCAGCACAGCCTGTGAAAAGTAAATATGGGAAAATATTGTAAATTACCAGAAATTTCAATAAAATGAGTGTGAAATTGTAGTGATTGGGAAATTGTACCAGGAGGACTACAAGCAGGGTTGACTGTTCATCTTTTTAATTACTAACATATCTAAGTTAAGCAGGATTTGTGGTTAATTATATTCAGTCCTTATTTTAGTTGCACTTAATGTGCCATAGAACTCATGTGTTTCATCTATGTCAGAAATTAGGGAGTTGAGGCAACAACCCTGCTCACGAGTGGTGGATAACAAGGGTAATGTAGGAGAATGACCAGCACTTCTGCTTTGGTTAGGTGTAATATTACCCTGTCCTACTGATTCTACTGAGGTTTTTGAAAGTTGCAATTGTGATCTGCTAGCCTCACTTAAGGATGACAATCATGCTCAGGTGTCTGAGCAATAAAATGTTATGCTTTCGCCACCTTTTTTTTTACAATCACAATTTTTTTTATATTAACCTACAAGTATTTACCAGCAGCAAATATTTTCTTACATACACAATACTTATACAGCCACAAAGTCATGTGGGTATATTTGGGCAGCACAGCAAAATGGTCTATGGGAGCACATTACAGAAATTAGGCCTTTATAATGGTGTTGGCGGTGCATAATACGTTGTCTTTTTACGAAATTAAGTTAATAGTCATGACAATAATGATAATAACAGCAGAACGTTCATTTCACCTTGTAATTAGATAACATTTACTTTCCTTTGTATCCTTAATGACTCAGGAGAAGATCATTTGAGCAATTACTAGTTATTGTTGGCAGCGTTTGTATATATACACACACATCACAAACTTTAACTGGAATTGATTTGTTTATTCATATTCTGTAATTACATTTAAGTAGGTCCTGACATTTTCATTTTGTAACTCAGTGACTTAATATGCACTTCATTTCTGTGACAGTAATATACATTGATTTTATGTCATCCATCACTCTACCAGTTTTATGTTTTGGTAGCTGGCATATATGCACTGCCTGGTCAAAAAAAAGTCCCCACCTCGATTTAGCTAAGCAAATTGGTAAGAGTGTTCCACTGTATAATTATTCTAGGTGTAGCAATCTTATGTCCTCAAAAAATTAGGTAATCTGCCTATCTGAATACTCTGAATGACCAGGTTTTTCCATCAATGGATTTTTTTCTTTCCTTATTACATGGGCATATTCCAAGATGACAATGCCAGGATTCATTGCGCTCATATTGCAAAAGAGTGGTTCAGGGAGCATGAAACATAATTTTGACACACGGATTGGCCATCGCAGTGTCCAGACCTTTAACCCCTTGAGAATCTTTGGGATGTCTTGGAAAAAAATGTACACAGTGGTCCAGCTCTCCTATCATCACTACAATATCTTGGTGAAACAGTAATGCAACTCTGGATGGAAATGTTGTGACATTGCATAAGCTTATTGAAAAGATGCCACAGCAAATGTTGTAATCTAAGGTAAAGGCGGTCCCTTGAAATACTAGAATGTGTGACTTCTTTGAGGCCAGGTAGTGTATATTTAACCCTGCTAAAAAAGCTACAGTTTTCACTTTCAGATATTATGTGATTTGGGCTGCAGTGGGTGGTACAACCATTTATCATCATTAGGCCCAGGAATGTAGGTTGCAGTATAGGCATCTTGACCATAGTGTTTTGTAGCTCATGGATGGAAAACCAAGAGGGAAACTTCAATATTGTGTTCATTTAGCTCTGAAATCAGTAAATGAAATCCAAAAGAACTACTCAAAATTGCCAAACATATGGCATGGGATGTTGCACACACCTCTTTCTACGGGTTTAACTCAGGCTTAATCAAGGACAGGTTACTAAGTAGAGTACAACTATTTCTAAACAAGTAATACATTTCTATTAGGTTTATTGCGTCATAGCCCTTTGTCTGAGGGCATTGCTGGGATTCTCATTTAGAGTGCCTATATCTTTTACAATGTCCATCTGACCAGCACTTATTCTCTACATGAGGCTCTGCAAATGCATATGATAACCATGTTTCCTAGAATATTCAATGACAACATTTCAGGGAGCTGCTGAGGTTTTGAGCAAGGGATGACAGACAGCAAATAAAGAGGGTGCCAAGAGAATGCCACAGCCACCAACACAGTGGTAATTTTGGCTGCAAGAAATGGTGGCCAGTGTGGCAGTGTCCAGGCTAGCATCATAAGATGTTAACATTTAATTTAAAGCTGAACTCCAGAAAAGCAGATGCCTACACAATCAAAATGCCAATTTGGAAACTGCTACTCGCCAAAGGATTTCCACCACTACCCAATATTATAGCCAGATGAGCTACCCCTTATCCAGCAGCAGGAGCACAGCTCGATCAAGAACACATTTTTAGTCTGGCTGAAAAAAATAACAGAGCGGCAGAGCATTTATTACTCCTCTGTTTTTTTCTGTCTGCGTGTTCACTGTGAGCACATTTGCATTGTATCAGAACCTCACTGGCTTCTAGTGCTGATGCTTCTTCTTCCAGTCTAAGCACTGTTGTGCAAGGGATTAGTAATAAACAAACAAACAAGGAACTTATGCTGCTGGAGCTACATCAAAAAATATATACAGTATTTATTTTTACATTAATACATACCAGTATTATTGTTCATAAGCCCACCGTTATAATAAAAAGTAGTATTTGTATTGAAATATATTTGCAGTGCTTATTAAATAACCTTAGAAGCTCTGGAAATAGTTGTCCTTGTTGCCTTCGGTTATTCTTTAATAACTAAATTTCTTAATAATTTTATCACCTTAATCAGATGATAATGTTGAAATAAAATAAGGCAAAAGACTAGGCCATAATGGCTGGACTGTTTCTGTTCGATGCACTTGTATATTAAAAACAGGATTTTAAAATCAGTGGTACTTAACATGTCATGCCTCCCAATCTCTTTGATGCAATCTTGGCATTTTACACCCTTTTGCAAACACAGTCTAAAATGGCTACGCTAATATATTTCTAGTCTGTGTTTAACTGCATAATATGAATTGTTTTCAAGTAAAATAAATGAGATGTGAATGTGGTTTTAAACTGGCTCGCTCATTGCCCATTAAGACTAATTACTTCTCATTAGTGGAATAAAATAGCAATCAATGTGTTAAAATGAGGGAAGTAATATCCCCTGTGTGTATTTTATCACTTAGTATTATAACATGACTGCCTAGTTTAGACACATCCTAAATCTTTGCCTCCGTTGTCTTGGGTCAATACAATCAAGACATTTATATTTGGATAAAAGATTTTTATATATTGATTTACATACACAGCAACAGAGCAGCACTGTTGTAGCTTAGAAGTGCACTAGCTAGCATGGTTCATGATTTTTAACCCAACTATACCCTGGGGAACACCTAAATCTTGCCATTCCTAGAGTATATCAGTAAATGTACACTCAAGTCAAAATTGAAAATGAAGCTTTGAGATGGATACAAGGAGCACAGCCTTCCTGTTTAGTACCTTATTTTTTTCATCCAAGCTCATATTGTTTGCTGTCTTGTGATCTGTTGGGCTTACTTCAGGAACTGCAACATGCACTGCAGGCTCCTTGCTTCCTCGTACATACAGCAAGCCTGATATAAAAATGTCAGCACTTCAAAGTTTCTTACAGCTATCAATCATGTTCACAGTAGCTTTGCAATCTGAATGTGATTAGTGATGCAGTCAGCAAAAAAGACAGAGGATATTATACAAGCTCACGGTACTACAGTCTCACTGCCCTTCTACTTGCTCTGTTATATGGCATATGAAAATATGACCCCCGTAAATTATACATATATATATATATATATATATATAAAACAT
The DNA here is from genome assembly GCF_000935625.1 of Nanorana parkeri. Taxonomy (NCBI): domain Eukaryota; kingdom Metazoa; phylum Chordata; class Amphibia; order Anura; family Dicroglossidae; genus Nanorana; species Nanorana parkeri. Next base: position 490,591 of record NW_017306990.1, read on the forward strand.
TTTTAACTGAAAGAGCTTTCTGATTTTATCATTTTCAGTGTTTGCCTAATGGCATTAGTAGCTCATTGGTTACTTTGACCTAGTGCCTGGAAATGTCCTTTTAAAAAATAGTTTCTTTAGGCTTTATTGTGAAGTTTATCTTTCACATTTTAAACTAAAGGTGTATTTCACCACAATCATTAAGCCTCTTTTGTTAGTAACTACTGAGGTTAAAACAAGTGTCACAGAGAGAGCAGACCTGATTTATACTTGAGATGAGAGAGATAGGTTACATGAACATGGCCGATGTGTCGATCATATATACATGTTTTTTTCTGGCCAAACATTTCCAGCATTATCATCTGAAAAATGCTTGCATTTAGATACATTTAAATGTGTAAACACATATGTATTTAAATAAACATTCGTCCTGCTCTGTTTTGAATGTAATTTTCTTGTTTGAACTGTATTTACGTGCTTAAAGGTACTCCAGTATGTGTGAATATTCATGTCTGCAGATGAGGATATTCTGTTATGGATCTGGATGAAGAGCATGTTTACACATGTCTGTATGGCCCCATTTAAAATAATATACCTGTACTCTAATCCATAAACAAAAACTGCTTTGCATTGCATTGGTTTTTTTTACAGCTGTTTGCACAAGGTCATAAACAATTAGGTTATATTCACACCTACAGTATATTTTAGGTGCGATTAGGGATACCTGTGTCAGGAACTTGCGATTTCCTGCAGCAGGAATCCCTAATCCGCCGTTTACAAGTGGCAACTGTCACCCATTCAAGTTAATGATTGGGTGACAGCCGCTAGATTTGAAAGTGGCAGAACGCTGGCACACTACATGTAATTGTATGTGATACAATTTCAAGTGGTTAGGAATCAATCACTAATCCTGGACGCATTGATTGTGTGTCCAGGGATAGTGATTGATTCCTAACAGCATGTAACTTGAATGGGTGACAGCTGCCGCTTGTAATCACACCTAAATTATAGGTGTGAATGGAACCTTAGGCTGGGCACACACCTTACAACCATCGCAAGACAAAAGTCTTGCGATGGTTGTAAGGTAATTAAAAAAACATACGATCTGCCTATCTTGGTCAGGCAGATCATACTTGAGATGATCGCAAGCCCGCCACGCTGAGGGGCGGGCTTCCGATGGCTGCAATGCTGAACGGGCAGTGTGCGCTTGCGCACACCGGCCCGTCTGGCTTTTATCTTACAAACATGCTACACACCCGCCGACAAAAACGTACGATTCTCAGCGGGTTTTCGAACATGTTCTTAAGATAAAAGTCGTGCTTACCGACCTTACAGTAGTAGAGATTGCACGGCTTCCACACACCTTACGATAATCGTACGATCGCGGAATTTCCCGCGATTATCGTACGATTATCGCAAGGTGTGTGGGAACCTTTAGGGTTTGTTCTCAAAATGCATGCATAAACACATATTCATGTTGGATATGTCTTGCTGCATCTGATTTGTGCTTGGCAAAAATTTTATTGACTTAAATAGCAATTACAACGCTGTTTTTGCACCTAAGCATGTAAGACTTTCAAACGCTGTATAGGGAAAAGGTCCTAAAAACATTGTATTTTGTTAACTAAAATGCTGCAAATGGAAAAACATCTGGTGGCAACATGACACACTCAGAGGAAAGAGGAAGCAAAGCCCACAAGTATAATGAGAATATATGGCTCCTCCCAAGTACATGTTTACAAACTGTACCAAACAGTATTTAAAAAATGTAACATTCTTTTTTGTTTTCCAATCTAATTTTATTAACAATTATTTTGCATACTTATACATAAAAATACAAAAAAAACAAAACAAAATACATGACACACACATAGAATTCCATATAACATGGAGCAAATATAAACACACTCAATATTATACCGGTGACAGGTAAAAAACATTACATTACCAATTCAGGGCTGAAATTCTTGCTCACATGAATATTCCTCAAACATAAAGGGATACTACTATATTTACCCTCCCAGTGCTTGAGGCCCTAAGTCCTATATCAGTCTGTCAATAGGTATCTCTGCTAAAATAATTGTAATACAGGCCCTACTATCTTTTTTGTTCAGTTACCCTGAACATAGTCTTCCCTTAAGGGACCAAGAAATGGTCTCTTAAGTTACCACTTAACCTACCCAGATATCCCATTTAATTGTAAATAGACCCCATTTCAAAAAGGAAGAAATAGAAATGAATCACATACTATATAAAGACATTCACCTCTATACTCTCCCTACAAAGTACTCTACAAAGCCTAAGTAACATCTAAAAGAGTTAAATGTAACATTCTAATGACATTGCTTACATTCGATTAATCATGCTATTCCTTTTTGCTGTCATATGTAACAGTATCTGTGCCTAGCAGGTGTTCTAAGCTCTTTATTGCTTCCTTTTTCTGTAACAGCTCTGTAGGAATCCCTAGACAGCAGCTGTGAAAGTTTCTGTAAAAATCAACTTTTCCTCTTAAAGTGATATCAAAGTCAAAGGTTTTTAAGATATTTCAAATGCTGATTAAATCACTCACAGTGGACACTGCTTTTTGATGTTTAAAAGTTTTAGATTTCTGCAGATTAAGCTGGTCCACTAAGCTCTGGTCCTGATATCCCATTTTAGGGTGGCTCCTTTCCCTTGCAAGGTCCTATGGAGCCACCCTTGTGTCTGCTAGTAAGCTATGTTTGTCTCCACAAACACACAGGTACAGCAAGGCAAGCCACCTCCCTCCTTCCTTCCTCCTTTCTTCTCTAAGCTAGTAGATGGACAGCTGGGATCAAGTCTTTACCAAGTAATTACCGACCTGTAAGTTTACTTTCAATAGTTGGCAAGATACTTGAAAGTTTGATTAAGGATCACGTGCAATTGTTTTTGCGTTGAAAATTATATCATAAGCGATAGTCGGCACAGATTCACAAAATACAGAAGTTGTCAAACAAACCTACTTTCTTTTTATGAGAAAGTGAGTAATAAATTGGGCAGAGGAATGGCTGTGGATATAGTATACTTGGACTTTGCAAAATGGTTTGACACAGTTACCCTCATGTGGCTAATGTATAAGTTAAGGTCAGTAGGTATAGAGTATTAAATCTGTAATTGGATAGAAAACTGGCTTAAAGACCGTATTCAGAGAGTGGTGATGAATGATTCATACTCTAAATGGTCTGAGGTTGTTAGTGGTGTCCCCCAAGGTTCAGTGTTGGGCCCCTTACTGTTTAATCTATTTATAAATGACATAGAGTTGGGGATTAAAAGTACTATTTCTGTGTTTGCAGATGACACCAAGTTATGTAGTGGAATACAGTCCTTACAGGATGGCTCTAACTTACAAGCAGTTCTGAATGCACTGTATGATTGGGCATCTATTTGGCAAATGAGGTTTAATGTTGATAAATGTAAAGTTATGCACTTGGGAAATAAAAACATGCAGGCGTCATACACTCTAGGGGGAGTATGTTTGGGGGAGTCAATGATGGAGAAAGATCTGGGTGTTCTGGTAGACCATAGACTGAATAATAGTATTCAATGTCAAGCCACAGTTTATAAAGCAAGCAAAATACTTTTTTGTATTAAAAGGGGTCTAGACTCCAGAGATAGAGACATAATCCTGCCCCTGTACAGAACATTAGTAAGACCTCATCTGGAATATGCAGTTCAGTTTTGGGCACCAGTTCACAAAAAGGATGTTGCGGAACTGGAGAAAGTGCAGCAAAGGGCAAACAAAATTTATAAGAGGCATGGAGGAACTCAGCTATGAGGAAAAATTAACTGACCTGAATTTGTTCTCTCTGGAGATGAGGCGATTAAGGGGTGACATGATCACTGTGTATAAATTCATAAATGGTCCATATACTAAGCTTGGTGCCAAATTATTCACTTTAAGGTCACTGCAAAGGACAAGGGGGGATTCTTTGCGTCTTGAGGAAAAGAGGTTTAACCTTTGCATACAGAAAGGATTCTTCACAGTTAGAGCTGTGAAAATGTGAAATAGACTCCCCCAGAAGCTAGTTCTAGCTAGCTCAGTTAATTGTTTTTAAAATTCTGGATGTATTCCTAAATGCACAGAATATTACTGGATATTGACTTATTATGGGTATATTAAGCATCAGAAATTGTTGATCCAGGGAATATCCAATTGCATTATGGGATCAGGAAGAAATTATTTTCCCCTGTTGGAGCAAATTGAACCGTGCTTTATAGGGGGTTTTTTACTTCCTCTGGATCAACAATGGGTATTTGTAGGCATAGCGTTCTGTTTAGGCTTTTCTTTTTTTTAAATATATATCTATGGGTTGAACTTGATGGACATGTGTCTTTTTTCGGCCTGACTAACTATGTAACCATGGACATTGATCATGTATTGGACAGGAAGTTCAGGAAAGCCAAGCTGAGAGAGTTGAAGCTAGAAATATCATCACTGTAAGTGCTTGGACAAAAATGTAAATCACTACTTTGCAGAGCAATACATATCATTTTCATCTGTATTCATTGAGAAAAAGTTGTAGAGTTGAACACTACTTTAACCTTCTTTCTTCCTGCCTTTCCTCATAAAGTACTTCATACTAGAATTCTTTTTTTTTTCTGTTGGATGACCTTAACCTAAAGAAACCAGTATTAATTCTAGCTAATGGGGAAATATAAGATGACACCATTGTATCCAGGCAGACAACACAGATTGAATACATTTACACACCTTTTTCAGCTGTTTAGTATATGCTAGAGAGTTTTGACATGAGAAACAGAGCAATAAAGGACCTGCACCAGTAAGTTCTCCTCCATATGACATAATGTGCACTAGATGATGCTGACTTCTTGATAATTGTCCCCTTTTTTCAAATTACAGGGGTAAAGGGTAGCAAGCTTCCTGACCTCATAGGAAAATTGCATTTAACCCCTCAATTTCTGCGATATCAGCAGTGTTGAATAGTCTGGTATGTGCCAACCCTGTGCTAATGCTTTAACAGGGAACCACCATTTTTAACACGTATTGCTTTTTTTGATGAGAAAAAAAAACAATTTTCCTTAGTCAATGACTTGAATTAAATTTTAGTAAACTGTATTGCACTATTTCCAGAGGGGGCAAATATCGTCACATGCTCAGTCCCAGTGCTCTCATAAGAGCAACACTATTAGAAATGGCTAAAAGCCAAGCACATGAACTGGAGACAGCTAACATTGTACAGCATACTCTCAGACATGGACGCCATCTTTAATTTTTTTGCCAGTTTTGCAAAAATCTTTCCCAGCTCAAAACATAACAAAACAGGACATTTTTTATTAACACTAAATTACAACAAAACATTCTTACAAATATTTACACTATATCATTTGTTTTTGGCACTACCCTTTGGAGTTACCTTTTAAATCTGAACTCCAGTCAAATAACCAAATACACTATTGAAAAGCAAATATCTAAACATACTTGTTTACCAAAAAATTTGTAATTTTGTTCAGCCACTCAAAATCTAGACACCTCGATCAGGCAGTACAAAGATACTTTGAAAGATACTGTGAAGAGACAATTAAAATAGATGTGCAGTTGTTTTTAAAACTTGTATATTAGCATGGAGAGGATCCCATACAATTGCAGACCTCTAGTCATGGTGATGCCAAGCTGTTATATCTTGGGAGGGAGTTATGGTCTATGTTTTTTAATCCTTTTGTTAAAAAGTCTAAAAATACAAGATTGACAACTGCACTCTCAGCCTCATCCAGTACACAGTTTTTCCAGCTCTCAGGAAAAAAATCTAAGCACCAGCAGACTAAAAGAAATCATCACTGGGGACAGTTAACACAGCAGTTAACCCTTTACATACACAAACAGTAGCCACCAGCACGTGTTTTACAGGAACAGCCACCATTAATAGCAACTGCTCTAACAATTCCGACTGTTAACCCTTTCGTTGCCAAGGTTGTTTTTTGCACAGATGTTACAATCTACATTTTAAACCTGCAAACAACTTAAAAATCACCAGAGTTATGCATTTCATGAAAGCACAGACCCTGTAGAATAAAATGGCACCAGTTGCAAATGTTTTATGTTGCATATTAGTGCAACTCTTCATCAAACTCAACATTTTTGTAAAAATTACACTTAAATGACACAAAAGTGCTCTCCTTATAACGTTTAAACACAATAACCGTGTCCTTTCTATTTTAAAATTTACTTTTTCTTTACCATTTTAAAATTGCTGAGTGCACTCTTGCTGCCCCACTTTTTTGTTGTGACTTCTGGCTTCCTCCTCCAAAAAGTGCCCAAGCGTTGCGGGAGAGTGTGCTTCTGTCCTTTACTACAATTCCCATAAGCCTGTACAGGTAATCAGTTTAGAGTTAGCTGTGAAAATTGGCCCTAGAATTATTTCTCTCCCAAATGACGAGGGAGCACGTGTAATTACTTGCTGCCTGGTTTTTTGATACTGGAAGCTCAGGTATCGGGCTAGGCATCAGAGCATTTGGGCGAGTCTGAGTACTCAACCTAAATACTCTGCATCGATACCCATACTAGTATCGTTATGGTTTCATCCCTAGTAAATATAACAGCTGTTAAGATAAATAACTCATGTATTATAGCTTAGTGTATTGAGCTTAATGAGCGTAGGGGTAAACAAAGAGTCACAAAGCCGGTTAATATCTGTTTGGATAGCAAACTAATAGAGTAAAAAATCTATTTAGATAAATACTGCATATGACAGTGTATAAAGTCTCTATACAACTGCTGTAATCATAAAGAATGCCCCAGGTACCATACAAATAGATCTTTTATAAATGTAATAATAATAATAATATTACTACTACAACGAGTTGTAGTAGTATGTTTATTTTTTTGAAAAACCAATAGCATTCTATTTAGCTACTAAAATATATTCTGTTTCATATCAATACAATTAACATAAAAATTTGAATGATTTAAATCACATCACATAATACACTGAAAATGTCTGTAGAACACAGCAATATAAGTGATATATTTTAGCCCAGCAAAAACATATTTATTTCCTAGGTGCCTTTGCAAAAGAGGTAAACACATTTAGGGCCTAAGTGGCTTTAATCCAGCTAAATCCAATAATCATAGAGGGCAGTTATGTGCTTTCCCACAAAGATCTTATTTTAGCTGCTAACTATAAAACACACCTTATTGTGGAGACCTGTGAAAATTCTAAGAAACCAGTTGTTGCAAATTATGCCAGGTCAAACATGGACACAAGCTTTGCAACACACATTTGCTATTGCTTCACTTTATTAAAGTACTTATATATTACTTATACTGTATATTAAAATTCATTTTAGGCACTTGTATTTTCTACATCCTTAGAATTACTTTTAATGCAAAGTGAGGCTGAAATTGGTCATCTCACATAAAAATACCTGAAGCAAAGTGAAAATGCAGCAGCCATAACTGGAACGGACAGGCTTATTTTTAGCCTTTGGGTGTGCTCCATCTAGTGGATGATCTGAAGAATGAAAGTTAGGAAAAAATTGTACAGCCAGTCTGTGATGTCTGCATTTCTTTACAGACAAAAATACTGCAGCTGTTTTCAGCAATATGTGACATATTACTTCACTTGAAAGACAAGGACAGAATCAATTAAATATATTGCATACAGTAATTTCAAAAAATGCACATGCATATACTTCTGTCCTGTCTACAACTAAGAGGTGATGTCTGCTCTGTTAGTATAATGCATTCTGAATCTGAAGAATTTTATTAAAACATAATTAGAACATATATCGTGGACAGAACAGAATTGCGTAGCAATCAATGATAATTAAGAATCTTGCTCTGTATAGGGAATTTATTGCCAAGAAAATAGCTGTTATATATGCAGCAGTTCACCAATTCTATAAACCAATTTGTTTATGCAGTCTGCTAGTGTCTTTTAAAATTACAAAGTAATGATGCCCTGTTTACTAAGTATCTGCAGTGTGTAGGCACAAGGCAGTTCTGGAAGCTTTTTGCAGTAGGGTCTGTTTATGTATTTTAAACAGTACATTTTATAGTTGATTAAATCTGCTGTACAACACTGAACATGCTTTCAATTGTTATGTATAGATAATTAATGCCAGCTCCAAGCATATTACAGAAGTTTAAAGTATTATGTAATTTTAAAATGCATATGTCCTCCGCTAAATCAAACTAAACTGACAATAGGAAATAAATTAATCTAAACACAGGTGCCCACTCTTGCCCTGAGTTGCCTTTAGGGTTCTGCAAGGGCTTTGAAATCCACAGTGTTATAATGCAAATACTAACTGCATCTTGTAAACTCAGTTTAACCATCCACCTCTTATACTTTGCTACTGCTTAATGAGGCCATCAAACACATTACATGTGATTGCTCCCCCCCAAAAAAACAGGACTGAGTTGACTTTGGGAAAACAGGAAATGGTAAGGTGGTGCCTTTTTCATCTTTGTAATGGCAACAATAAAGAATTACATGAGGCACAATGCATGCAAATAAGGCACTCATGCAATAACTTTTGGATCAATTATGTTTAGTGGGAACTCAGGATGTGGATGCTATTTGATGTACTTTTTAAATTTTACTTACGTTTAACTTTTTTCACACCGTTTTCTTCGTAGAAGGCTATATAAAATTAAGGGATAACCTCACTGTCAAATACTTCTGCAAAACCAGATCATTCCATATAGTGACCTATTGTTAATTGCTGTCAACAAGTAACATGTCATTTGCAGTGATCTGTTGCTGCAGAGGATCATAGGACAGAATGGGAGTCGCTTTGTCATGTTTGAAGATGGCCTTGAAACTTACAAATTGTCATCAAAAAGATTCTTGTTGCATTATGCTGCATCACACTCTTCTGGGGGCCTTTGTAAAGATGAGATATCAAAGAGCTCTTGTAACCAGTTCCTGGTTTGAAACCTGGTAGATCCGGCACCCCTGCTACTTACTGTTGCCACATCCATCAAATGCAGGCAAGGCAACATTCTAAAATGGGCCTAAACAAGGAACAACAGTTTCATTTTTTAAACTGAAACTGAAATTAATAAGAAAGTGGAAGCTGCAGGGAAAGCTTATATTTAGAATTAGTTGATAGGAGGAAACCATAAGAAGGAGATCAGCAATGTGATGGCACTCAAATTTAGTTCAGTGAGCTAGCAGATAACAAAGAAAGTATGGTTTCTTTTTTGACTATGCAGTGTGGTAGAGGTGTGTGAATCAGAAAATGGCTAAACTTCCTAAATTAAAGCACGTAAAACCATTCATGGCCTGGAATATTGTTGCTATGCACATGTACCATTGATATAGCAACAACCACACATACTGGTCCGGTATAGGAAAGCCACCGTAGATGTGGCAACGATGACACCACTGATCACACTATTTTCTGCCTGAGAATAGTGGCAGTAAAATGACATGAATTAGAATCTCATGATGAGATAAGCATGGCAGAGGGGGGCAGAAAGTACTAATGACAGTGAGAGCTATGTGATAAAAACTGAAGGACCTAACTTATTTTTTATTGTTCATTATGCATGCTTGTATTACCGTTTTTATTTTTAGGTAGAAACATTACATCATTATAATGTTCTAGACAATTAACAGACACATTTGCCGTTGTTTACTGTATATAAGGTGAGGCTGTTTTATGTATCTTGTCATTTCTGCCTTGCGAAAGGGGTCCTTTGCAGTTTAGAAACACTGGTGATTGATATGCTAATTGAATTAAACAAAATAAATACAAGATGCTGGTGACATATGTCTGCTGACGTGGAGAATCAACAATGTCATGTTTCTTCTGAATAAAGTAAAAGTTTCCTTAGACAAATATTGAGAATTTCACTTCCGACATCTTATTCTGCAAAAAGCTAATTGTCTAGTTGTCATGCTGACCCTCTTGCTTTAATCACTAACCTAGAATTAGTATGCAGTTATAGACTTTTCTTTAACTTTCTTGATACATATAATTATTCAGGGTCAGTGACTGAAAGTAGTGAAGGCATAGGATCAGAATAACAGCCACGTTCAGAAGAAACTGAGGAACGGTAGCATGCATATTTTTCTTACAAAAAGTACTCCCATCAAACAAAGGCAACAGTCCCATCTAAATGGGAGTCCTAAAAATTGCAAATTAGACTATACACAATCTTTTTAAGTCAATGCAGGCACACCCAACAAGTTAGAGTACTTTTCTAGGCTTCCACAGGGCTTAGCAGACCCGCTATGCCATCTCCGTTTAGTTGTTCAGACACATGACCATGGCAGAGGTTATGTAGTTTAATCCACAGACATTTAGCATCAGAAAACATGTGCCACACTCATTGTTAACAGACTTCAATAAACCATCTTGTCCTTAGATTAATCACACCTAATCTAAAGAAACCACTGACCAGCAACCCTACACATTTTTACATATTTACATATGGCAGTAAAGCTAATGCAGAATGTAATACATCTAGCTTCTGCAGGTGATGAGACAAGAGCTGACTGCAATCTCCAGAATTTGTGAAATGTTTCATCTTGTTTCAATCTTCATCTAGTTTTCTAATCTAACCAAGTGAAAAATAAAAATCACTACCAAAGTCAAAGCCATGATGCCAGAGGCAGAAAAACAGCCAGCACTATACCAGGTATATGACAATGTAGCCAGACTGTGCAGATTAGGAATACATTTCAGCCTCAAAAAAGGCAAATGTTAAATAAAACCTGGCACTTATTTAAAAAATGACAGCAACAATCCATTACAGCATACAACACTTCTTGTTTACAAATTATAGCACACACGTGTAAGTCAAAGCATCAAGTATGAAAGGCACTACCATCATTAGTGTAACAGCTAAAAGATAGTAATATAATCATAACACATTGCTGGAAAAATAAATAAATAATAAAAAAACAACCATAAAAATACATTTAGAAATGTGCATTATGCTCTGCTAACTTTAAGAAAAGAAAATGGAATGGAAAAGAAAAGTAGTAGGAGCAGGAGAGACCAGTCATGTAACAGGTTTCTCTTCCTATTACTGAGTGTTCTCTGCAGAATTATGCCTCTAGCTCTGCAGTGTGGCCTGTACTGTATTTCTAAAAGCCAGGTAAAATGCAGGTGCAATGTGGAGCAATCACTGCCGTGTCCAGTGGAGAACAGATTACAGTATCTGTTCTTCTTTATGAACGGTTCTTTTAATAGTCAGAAATGCTCCCTTAATCCTACATGGCTGGGAGGCCATCAAATTAAGTGCTGGATCCATTCATGCATGGTCTCCCTAAGATATGCTACATATCACTCAAGTTGCAAACTCAGATAGTTTAGGGTTAGGTGCCTTGGAATGGCATGTATTTGTAAACTCTCTCTTATAATTAAAATGTTTGTGCTGTCTAGCTAGAGAGTGGACCTTTGTGTATTGTTCTGTGAATTGCTTGCCTATGTGTACCTTTTTGCTAGTTGCAATATTTGTTTATTTTGGCAGCAGTGACAACAATTCACATACAGTAAGTATTTCAAATGTATTTGTAGCTACTTGCCTGGAGTTTGGCGCGAAAGAGCTTTACAATTTAATTAATTCATTTATTCATTTTATAGCCACACTATTCTGTAATTGTTACTACAGAAAAGTAGAATTGTTACTACAGTAAAAGTAGAAAAATAAACATTAAGTTCCCAGACCAGGTAGAAGATATTATACCACCAGGTTGTTCTGGGTCTGCTTCAGGCCCCTTAACTGTTCAGCATGTCTGATAAGCCTTCAAGATAGACATTGATTAAATATATCCAGGTCACCTCTTAATTCAAAGCAGCAGCAACACTACTCCAAGATGCTTGCAGATTATCACACTGTACATCTTATCATACAGTAAACCAAGTAGTTCTGCTAAGAAACCACATTTTCACAAGGTACAGAGATCTTGTTCATTTAGATATTTTAATAGGGCACATTTGATCAGGAATGTGGAAATTGGATCTATAAAGTCAAGAGTTTAATAATAGCAGGATTTTTTTTTCCCTGAACATAGATGCATCTCTTTTATTTTGTTGCTGCCACTTATATTCAGAAGAGATGAATAGGTTTACATTCTTTCATACAGGAGGAACGTACGTAAAGCAGCTGCGTGGAGGCCTCTTGTAACCCACTTCTTGGTTTTGAGCAGATGCTTTGCTTTTCCTGTGTCTGGCTACATTTTGCAGATGCTCAAGGAGGTTCATTTTTTGTACTGCTAGCTTGCTGCATCCTGCATTGTGGGTCAATTCTTAAGACAAAATGGATTGTTAAATGTATTCCATTTAAAGTATCTTGTTAAATGCTATGCATTCTATGTAGTAAATTTAATGATGCTAGACTACAATTAAGGGACATATTTATGAATGTAGATGAACCCAGTCACAAACATTGTGTTTTACCTACTTTTTCTGCATTTTATAAGCTGCCCAGTAGCAGAAGCAGAAGGGAAATGCAGATGAGGATTTCAGACTCAAAATCCTCATTTGATATGTCTAGAGTCTCCTGTGAATGTGTGTGGTGGTGAGCACATTGAAGCGACCACTATAAGAATAGAAGGTCAAATTATTGATGTCATTGATAATTTTTCAGGGGCAACAAAATTAGATTTAAATATGCGTGAAGGAAAAAAGAAAACAATATATATATATACTGGCTGATTGCCACTGAACTAATTTCAGAGCATCAAAATGTAATACATCAGTTATTCAATAAAAAATATTGAAAAAGATTCCCTCTTCTCCATGAATTTTCTGGGCCCAACAATAACATGTGATGATCTGATACATCTTGTCTTGTATTATAACTGTAATGTCGTCCTTATATTGTAAAGTGCTGTGCAAACCTTTGGCTCTAAATAAAGCCTGTATAATGATAATATTGTTAATAATAATAATAAGTGTATGTGTTCACTAAGTGACCATTGCAACACTTGTACAAGGATGTGCATAGTCATTCAGAATTTTTGCAATAGCAAAACTGTAAAAATGGAGCTGGCGTGCTGCTTCTTGCCTATGCATACCCAACTTGATGTTATTATAATGTTATCCTAACAATTTAGGTAACTACATTTTCTTCTATGTACCTCATGTTGTGATTTTAAAATTGGAAACATTTTACTGGTACCAATCTACCTCATCATCTAAATATGTTTGTGAGTCTTGCCAACCAAAGGCAACTGCCTGATTTTGCTTCTTAATTATAAACTTGTTTTGTGTAGAAGCTGCAGTAATCTGTTTGCTACTTGCCTAAAAAGAGAAAGCACATCAAGAGTTACAGTCTTGCATGCCTTCGACCAGGACCAGCTTATTACTACTTATAAAGGAACCGCAAGGTGCTCATTTCTCTCCCTCTAGACTGTGCATGCCAATATATTTGTGAGAATATTCCGTGACTCTTCTTATAGTTGTTCACAGCTTGGTGCATTGGAGAATGGTTTCATAAAGCAGTCTTACACATTTATTGTCTGTTGTTAGATATTTCAAAATCTAAAATATGCTGTCACTTCTAAACAAACAGAAGAAAATACTGTTTATTGCATTGTTTTCCAGACCACCTTAAATACAAAGATGTCCTGCTCCACCTGAATATCAGGAACATTTAGATTTGCCTCAGAAGCCGACTCTGAGACATACTGGATGGAGGAGTGTTGCTAGGCAATGTACAGCGTTATGTTAAACCTATAACCAAGTCAGACATGTTGCTAAAATTAGCTGTGTTTTTCCTAACTATGATAAACAATGATATTTAAACTGTATCTGTATGGAAGCAGTGAGAAGGCTGCGTATTCCTCATGTGAGATATGCTCTCAATGCAACTACCTTGGCTTTGGCTTAAGCAGATTGTGTGGAAAATTAAGGTGAAAAAAGAAAATGTTTTTCTTGAGGTTTTTTTTTTTAAACAATTGTGGCAACCAAAATGTGTCATATAGATAGGACACTGAGCATGCCAAAGCTTGTTATTTCAAATTAGGAAGAATATTCTTTATGTATGTGTCTGGAGAAGGGATATCTTAGAAAGAATGACACTCTGAAAAACTGAATTTAGAGTGATAATTCCAGTAAATAGCAGAACTCATAATTTAAAGGAAAAACAAATACATATGCCCCTCTGGGGAATAAAAATACTGTACATTAATAAAAAGTGCAAAATTTACGTGTGTGTGTGTACTATTTTGTATTGTTATAGGCATGAGCACCACGGGGCACCCAGGGCTCATTTTCCATATCTGTTTCACGATGCAGCAACAACCCAGCTTTTTTTTTTTCATTTTAGGCATTTAGGCAGCTCCAGGCTTTTTCCCCTCCCTCTGGCTGCAGAGGAATTTCCGAGTACATCCTTTGCTTTTGTGCTACAGGTCTGATAGATGCCAGGCTGGTGGATGGAGGCAGAAGCAGGCAGCTGCCAAAGTCCTGGGTTTGCACTGGTATTACAGTGTAAATGTGAGATCTGCAAATGACTTAAGTGAGTCTGATTCTCCCTACGTCTGGACAACTCCAGTCAGAACATAGCCATTCTGCTTGGGAGCAGCCTATAGTGGACTGGAGCTGAGGTAAGTCACAGTCATCACAGAATGGCCATATTTCAGATAATTTCAAATACAGTTCAGCTCTGAATCACTGAACCTGAAACGCACCTGTAGTAGGCTGAGTCTAACGTGGATCTTAGGCTTAGGATAACGTGAACATGTGGTCAGGCAGGCAGGCAGGCAGGGTCAGCAACAGTCTGGCAGCGAGGTACAAAGTCAGGATCCAGGAGAGTAGCAGGGAGGTGGGAAGAGGTCTTGAAAATAGAAAGTTTTTGGGACAAAGTCCACAGTTATAGCGCTCGCCAGGGGGGTCTTCTCAAGGGGCAAACGAGTCTCTGAAAAGAACATGCGGACCAGGGTGTCCGACTTAAGTGTATGAACAAAAAACAAAGGAAGAAGAGCTGCGACCAAATGGGGATAGAATGTAAGTGACTGAATTCGGTAAGAAAAAAAAAAATATTTTGATCCGAGTTGGCCGAGAAAACAAAATTAAATATATGGATGAAACTTCAGCAATGTGTAAATCATGTGTGACCATGTAGAGACTCACCATGAGGTTACGAGTGACGTGATGTCATCAGCGAGGGATGTATTCCGTTGGTTCTAATGCTGATGGGGAAGTAGACTGATTCTTTAGTAGAATGCCAGTTGGTGTGCGGATCTGATGCTTGCTGATTAGGAAGGAAGATCCAGCTGAGAAAAGTGCTTGGCAAGTGAGGAGTTAAATGCTGTGTATCCTATAGTCACTACATGTGCAGAGGCAGAGTTTGTTTTGTTATGAGCAGAGAGGTGACACTGACAGGTGGTGGAGAAGATGCGGGGGCAATTAGTGTGTGGCAGGGCTCGATCCTCGGGACTCCTGTCAGTGGGGGTTAACTGTAGCACCCGTGTTTTCTCGGCCAACTCGGATCAACCAACAATATCCCAGAAGCAATTGTAGCCACCACGATTTATTACTGCACACCACGGACGACACCAAACCATCTCCTCCACCCTATTTCATTTCCTACCGAATTCTGTCACATACATTCTATCCCCAGCAGCGCTTCTTTCTTAGTTTTTTGGGTAGAGGTCTTGACACAAACGGGCAGCAAGGTACAAAAGCGGCAGACAGAAGGATAGTCAGGAAACAGGCAAGAGTCACGGTGTAATCCTGTGTGTAACCCAGCACACAGGAAACAAACCCAATGGGCTCAGAGCACAGGAAGTGTCTGGTATTTAAAGCCTGAGTTAATTGCAGATCTTCTACAGCTGGTTGGCAGGTGGTGTAAAGGTGCCCATACACCTTACGACCATCGCAAGACTTTTGTCTTGCGATGGTCGTATATGTCCAGAATGAGAGTTGCTGACTACAGAAAACCTGCAGCAGAAACCAAGCCCTTCCAGTGGCCGATGTGCACTTCCGCACCAGAGACCCCTGGTTCAAACCCCGAACAGGAGCATATCAGACAGGTACGTGACAGAACCTGTCTGGCTGCCAAGCTTAACAGGGCATTTCCACACCCCACATATGGTGAGTTCAAATTTGTAACAGGGCATTCTGACCCCTGTTCTCTGTGCATTGCATACTCCTACCCATCCACTATATGCCCTATGTACTTCTACCCCTGCGCTATAAACACTACTCACCCCTATGCTTTGTGTGTTACACACTCCTGACCCCTGCTTTGGGTGCCTTACACACTCCTGATCCCTGCACTCTCTGCATTATGTACTCTTGCCCCCTGAGCTCTGTGCTAACACACTCCTAATACCTGCTCACTGTGCAAAGTATACTTCTTACACCTGCACTGTACTTCATACAATACATACTCCTCACCTCTGTGCTTTACATACTCTTGTCCCCTCCAATATGTCCCTTATTTACTTTGATCCATGCACTTTGTGCCCTACATACTCCTGACCACTGTGCTCTGTGCTTTACATACTCCTGACCCATGCACTCTGTGGATTACATATTTCTAAACCCTGAACTCTGTGCATTATATAGTTTTGAACGCTGCACTCTGTGCTTTAAGCACTTCTGACCCCTGCACTATTTACATTATGTTGTACATAATATACTTCTGACCCCTGCACTCTTTATGCTATATTATACAGTACATACTTCTGACCAAAGTGTTCATGGTCTTAACAGTCATTGCAAGGTAGTCTCTAAATATTTTAGTGAAGTACTTCTTTAATGTAGGCTCAAAGCATTAGCTATCAGTCAGTATTATGTGTAAAAAAGCATAATTCAATGAAAGCATTTAATTTTCTTTAAACTATTTGGTTTGATGTTTATGTGTGTTTGGCCACACCCACAATTGCTGGGATAAGCTACTTCACATCCTTATTGCTCTACTCAGGGTGCCCAAGGGTGCATTAGGTCTTTCATAATCCTAGCAATGCAACTAGTTATACAATAACGCACTTTGCAAATCATCACTTTTCCCTGAACTGATTTATTTGATAAGCTTTATAGTTTTTAATTTCCTTTCAATCTCCAAAACTAATGTATAATTACAGGCATTTTCTAATATCAATCACGTTAGTAATCGTACATATAGTAACTGGCAGTTATGTTAGCATATGTTATCACTTCCACTTAATATAACTGATCTAATCAACACGTTACATAACATAGATAATATAGCCCTTCATGGTAACTTCCCGAAATGTTGCAGCTGATTACTATTCTCAGGAGTTAAGATACTGTATGTGAATATTATGGCTGAAAGAGTGGATAACTACTATTATTATAAGGCTTATGGATTGAATATAACTGATCACCTTTGCAAATACCTGCTTAAATAGACTTTACACATAAAGAGTTTTCAAAAATATATTAATTTTTAAATGCTTAAATCTCCTATCAAATATTCACAGTATGGAAACGGATCATCTCCCTCTACATAGGGAGGAGTGTGGACACCTTTAGAATACAGTGTTCATACTTTGCTCATTTAAACATATAATTCTTGACAAATGTAGTACTACTCACTGATGATACAAAACCACCACACTAGAATGTTTGCCAGGAGTAAGTAGGAAAGCATAAATGAGAGAATATGTCTCTCTCCTTAATGCGCATTTTGCTAATGCAGCCCATTCATTTTAAACATGCTATCAATGCATGGCAACACAGCAGCTTTTTTTTTCAAATTAACCCACCACAATGCACAGATGGCTCACATCTGTGCATTGTGGTTTGCTAAAATTCAGGTTGGTTGTGGTGTGTTAAGGCTAATAATTGGGGTGCCATGCAGAGTAAACGGCAGTTTTGTGTTGCATTGCCACAATGTGAAAATGCAAATCTGCCCTAAAACACATTTTTGGTAAAAAAAAGTTTAAAACTGTCAAAATTATCAGTAGACACAGAGACAGAGGAAGCTGAGTTTATATACATATTTCCTCTAAAAGTGGAGATGGTCCCCCAACTTCCACTCATCAAGCCTTCCATTGTTTTTTTTTAAACTGATAGACAGCCTTAGAGGCTAGTAGGGAGGCCCAGAAGTATAAAGGGGAAAAAGTCAAGAAATGCAAATATGTTTTGCCATTTTTATGTCTTAGCTAAAGATAACCTTTCTTATACAAGTAGGAGAGTATCTAGGCAGTGTCAAATGCATGGAAGTGCTCTGCTGCTTCTAATATAAAATTACATACTAAAGATTGTGTTACTGTTGTGGCCTTAAATTGTGCCAATGAAACTTTGCTAAAAAGCCCAACATTATATTTTAATTGTAGGTCCCTTTTTTAGCACTTATGTTTGAATTAACAATTCTTTATTGATTATCTTTAAACATGTTGAACATCTAGTCAAGTGGTCTACATTATGACTACTGTGTATTGCCTTTACTTGATTCTAGTAAAAAAAATACACTTAAAATATTTAATTCCAGAGAAAGCAATCATAGAAAGTATTTAGCTGTAAAATTACATAAGTATAAATCGTATACTGGAGAACATCTGGGGGTCCATACTTTTTTACCCTTAAACCACTGAGGGCCA
This sequence comes from Nanorana parkeri, assembly GCF_000935625.1. NCBI lineage: Eukaryota > Metazoa > Chordata > Amphibia > Anura > Dicroglossidae > Nanorana > Nanorana parkeri. The sequence continues at coordinate 509,079 of NW_017306990.1, forward strand.
CAGGGAACGATCGAGAGAGCTATGGCATAGTGTGTATGTTTAATAGAGTGTATGTTTAATACACTCCTTTCATAGTTATATTGAAAATGCTACAAAACTTTCAGTACAGTGTCATGGCATTAATGTACCACAGCAAATATTAATGCTTCAAGGTCACCCTCAAAGATTTTGTTTTTATCACCACAACAAAGTTTCTCAACAAGAACATTATTTGATCAGAAACTTCTTTATTATTTCACCCAAAATGGTTCTGTGGTCTTTTAAGATATCACACAATCACTTAAGCCTGATTCCAACAGAGCAGAAGACAATTCCATTGGTAGGATTAGGGAAACAAACCCTCCACAGATAAGATAAAGATGAAAGTTTAATTAAATGTTGCTCCCTTTTAAAATGGCTGGGCTAGAAATGCAATTTCAACTCTTGCTTGTACACCTGTAAAATACAGAACACAATAAAACCATAAAGTCTTTCCTTGCTCATACTATCCAGAGGAGAAGGTCTCTGTGGAGAAACCATAACTTTGTCAGGTCTGCTGTATGTTGATTTCATTATACTGCACACAGTTTCTGATATTATGACCTTTTTTATACTTTAATCTCTTTCCTATAACAGCAGGTTTAATAAGCAGAAAATATATCTTAAGAACATAAATAATTCAATATTATAATAAAATATAAATATTTACATGCAGTATTTCAATGGCAATAAAATAGTGAAATATTTCCCTTAGCAACAAAATCCATTGGTCTCTCCATTGATTCGAGGTGAGTGAATTGATTTGCCCAAGTAAAAAATTGACACAGGTGGGTTATTCAGTAGCATAAACTAGCAAATATTTTGGGTGCTACACCAAAAGATCACCATTTTTGTGTCCACTGTGGTATTGTTGTAAATGTGTGTCCTTGGGCTCATAGTGCATCTGAAGCCAAAAGTTTTTTGCTCAGTTTTGGATAGAAAAAGACGGAATAGCAATATTGCCATTTGTGCCCCAGCTGGAAGATTTCCCTTCCCCATTTGTCACAGTGACCAAACATTTTAGATGTCATTGCAACAGAAATAGAAGGTAATTGTTTTAATATTGTTGCAGAAACAACAATCTAAAGAAGGATTTCCCTCACTTTGGAGAGATTTCCTCTGTCCTCCATTTGTGTCTATTGGGAAGTGTGTAGATTTATCTCTCCTATGGTGCATAGACATTAAAAAATCCTGACTAAGTTTTAACCCTTTCCTACTCTATCCAAAAGCAAAAAAGGTTTTGGATTAAGGTATACTTTAACTTCCAACATAAAAGCATAGTGGATAGTGTTGTTATTTTTGTGCACTATTGAGTCAGATACATGTCAGAAAGTAAATGCTCACAGTGTCTTGTAGTCTCCAATAAACTAATTTAAACAGATACAACAAACTGCCTCATAAACAAAAATAAATAATAAACAAAAATAAATAATAAACAAAAATAAATAATAATAAAACAAAACCATGCTGAGCATGTCCCAATGCTTTTCAATGGGAAAATTCTTATTTTTTTTCTATTCTGACATCGCTCTTGTCAGAATAAAGAAAAAAAGACACAGCTGAGCCGCTCGGCCACGATCGGGAGCTGTACGGGCTATTGTATAGCCCGTACAGCACCCCTTCGGTTCTGCTGATCCGAAGGGGTCCTGGGGCCAAAGCTAGCCGAAGCTACGGCCAGATCCTTCGGCAGCTTAGTGAATAGACCCCATTGTGTATTGTGGCCTGTTATCTCTGTTGTTCTTTGTTCTGACTGCAGTCACTGACCACTGGAGTCAACATTTGGATGAATATAACTACAGTGAACATTTTTTGCACCCCTATTTGCATGTGCATATTAAAAAAATGTTTGCTCCACAGAATAGATGTATGACTTTTCTGTTAACAATTGATTTATAGACTTTCTTACTTGTGGAATTTAATTTCTTGCCACCTTTTATCAAGTGCATTACTATTGTAGGATCTTTGCATTGAAATGTTGAGTGAAGTTTTAGAGACTGACACTTTCCTGACACAAGCATGACACCATACACATGGGTGTAGATCTGCCATCTACCCACCTACATGACCAGCTATACTATTAATGAAACCCCACAATGCTAGTATTCTCCTTTCACCAGTTCTTATGGTCTGCTGCTAAGGTTTATCCCTCATATTTATAAGTTTTGGCGGTGCAGAATTATGGTCTCTTAGGGGTTTAATGTTGCCTTCATGCTCTGGCTACCTTCTCCATCATGGCACCACATCATGTTCCCAGTCATATGACTCTGAAGTTCCTGTCCGGTGATTGGGCCATGTCATTGGGGGGGACTATTAGCACACCTAGATAATGTCAGGTGCTTGACATGGAAACAGTATCTCAGTTGCTAGTTAATGTTAACACAGTGGCTTATCTTTGCCAGGCAATGCACTCTGACCTTTTCCTCCAGGCTATTATTTAAACAGCAATGGTGGCATGGTTTGATGCATATCACAACAGTACAGCTGTTTTTCTTTGCAGTCAGCATTGTTCCCTACAATTTCAGGTCTGCAAGTGAGGGTGTGTGTTTTGTTACCTGGTCTACAGCACCTCTAATGCATGAGTGCATTGCACACTCTTCTTTATACCGTGAGCTGTTTTACTCTTTGAGTAGCCACAAATCCTTAGTGCCCTGCAAGTGAGTATGTGCTTTCATGTGACTATATTGTTGTTAGCTTTCCTGCCTGTTTTTCTTATAGGCACTTAATAATTATGTCCCCAGTCTCCTTAAGCCTGTCTAAGAGTCAGCAGCCATGAGCTCCCCCAGAGACCAGCCACATTTGTTCAGGTGAGGGTCAACAATAGGTATCATTGTTCTAAAAAAATTAAATTTATGGACCTAATAGATTAAATCTTTCCAGCCCCCAATGCCTGCATCACTCCTGAAGAGGAATGAGGTGACTTGCTCCCACCACAGTGAGAGTTCTTCTTTAAGCTCTCAAGAACCTGGGGCACAATCCGTGTCTCACCATCAGAGTAGGGCCAAGACAAAGGTCTCATGTCAGATGGATTGCCTATCCTTTGAGCAATGCTGGCCCTGTTCATAATTCCTTTTGGTATCAGAAAGGGACTTCTGTGTCCGCAACGGTGATTGCGTCATGACTGGTCAAGGTACTCTGGAGGGCTTAAGTGGTGATGATGGATCCACTGATTAATCTCAAAGCCTACTTTAATAGAGGAATTTTTTCCTCATGGACAGAGTTTAGAGGTGTGCCTTCAGACATAATCTGCAGGACAGAAACCTGGTCCACATATCTAGCCCATTATAAGGCCTACCCAGCAGCATTAACCACAGTAGAGTTTCGTTGTTCAGTTTTAATGAGTCTAATGATTGTCCAAATAATTAAATATTATAGAATTACCATCCCTTATTGTGTGCTATATCCTATGTGTATGTTACCATGCTTGTGTCAGGAAAAAGAAAACATTGTATAATTACCCATTGGAGATTTTCTTTTCCTGATGTTAAAGTATGGCAGCATACAAATCCTTCTAGGCTTTCACATTGACTAAAGTTACAAAAATACTAGCCTTGTTGTGGGTGTTTTATTTATAGTATAACCAATCCTGTGGGTGGGTAGAGGATGAAGCTATATCTATGTGTATGCTACCAGGCTTTGGCATAAGAAAAGGAAATTTAACTACAGGTAAGTATACAATTTCTTTATTATAGTGATTGCATCTGCAGTGAAAGTCTTTTAACCAGCACATCTCTCAATTGATATACAGTATGTTGATGCCCACACAGTTGAAAACTGCATGACATTGTCACTAGCAATAATACTTATACCTGTTAATAAGCTTACATCATGTATAGGAAGCTCAGCGAAAGTGACTTGTTACTGTTATTAGCAACATATTGATGCACTTCCTTTGTACTTGTAAATAAGTCTGCATTCATAGTGGAAAGTTTTGATGAAACTGTGGACGATGATATGAGAGTGCTTGTGTCACAGTTAAAATTGGTCCAGATCCTCATACAAAAGTCGCAAAAACAAATAACAACAAACCCAGGTAATTCAGTACCCAAAATGTAGCACAGAGCAAAATCGTTCAAATCCCAGGAGAACAATTAAGTCAGGATAGGATTAGTGTGGCTAACATTAGGCGGGTACACACTGCACTACAGACAAGGGGTTGCAGTTCATATCCATGGGATTAACAACACCAAAACAGTCACAGGAGCTTCAAGTCCAACCTGTATCAGGATCCCAGAGTGTCTTTACTATTCCAGCTGCAGGAGAAGATCCAATAATGAATCCAGTAAGGGGGGAATTGGTGTGCCATTCACACTGTGTGAATATCCAGTTCCCCAAGTTGGAAATCCACAATGTCCACAAGCAGTACTAGACTGTCCATAGGTGTACTCAAAAGGGCACCTCAGCTTGCTCCCTCTAAGCTAGACCTCAGTATCTCCTCATCTAGTTTCAGCATTACACGACAACAACCCCCGACCAAATGGGCTCTTAGGCTTTAAAACTTCCCCCTGGAGAGGTGAAAAGGGGGAGGGTCTGAGAGAGAACAAAGGCTGTCTGCCCACCTCTGTTCCTTAGAGAGAACACTGCACACAGTACACACACACACAAGAACATTTCAAGAGGAATCAGCTAAGCCTGTTACTTAGAAAACTTCCAGAAAGCTGCAGGCTAACATTTATCTTGACACCAACATTGCAGATTTTTTCACAGCTTGTACCTGTAGTGAAAAGTGCTTTTAATCAGCAGATCTCTTTATGGATATTTGTGGATGAACACAAATTAAAATATTTTCAAACTCAGTGAAACTTGTATGGTGTTGACAATAGTAATAGGTTGTGCATGCATATTCATACTCCAGTAGGACATGTAGGGCTCTACACTCAGGCAAAACATTCATAATGAAGTCAGGGTAAAGGCTAGGCAACACGTGCCATACCCAAATTAGAAACGTTTACCATATGAAAGGAAATCCTTCTGTGCTTAGAAGAAAGCTAAGTTGTCAAAGAAAGCTATAATCAGTCCCTTCACTGAACAATCAAAAAGGGGACTGGCAGTTTACTCCTAAAGCAGACCCCAGATACTGACCAAAGCTGCAGGCACTATAATTTTAGTGCAGAGTTCCCTAATCTTTTTTCATTACTAGGGACCCTGAATGCCCAGTATGTTCACATATCCCCCTTTTGTCAGACTGTCCTATTAGCTACCAGCATGATATTAAAATAGTTTATAGCATGGTTTTATATTACTTATGGACAGCTAAGAAAATAACAGCTGATAGTAAATCATAAAGATTTTGTTATATTTATTTATTTAAAAAAGGCAATAATAAATACACAAACTAGCTGCAACTATGAAATGTTGCTGTTGTTTTTGTGTAATTAATTGAGGTTTGGACAATGTTACTTATATGTCACCTGACACATAAAGTCAATTTCTCCAGTTTGGTTTTAGGTTCAATAATGGAGAGAAGCCCGCTGCATTTTTATAAAAAAAATTCATAGATCCAGTCCTACGTCTCATCATTTGGTTTCCATACACCCACTGGGAACGGATATCCTTAACTAAGAACCGCTGCTTTAAAGGGTAGCACTCTTACTATGGAATCTATATGAAGGACATGTAGGGGATGCATAATTCACTTTGGGGAGTTGTTACCTGCTAATGCCTCCCTGCTACATTGGCACTGATGTAAACTTTTAATTAATTCTAATTATTGATGATGATAATAATAATAATACAAACAAAAACACTAGTAAAATCACTTCTGGCACAAAAAAAAATGTATGCCCACACTTCATTTGAGATTTTCTCAGTAACATTTTTGCTTATCTGGAAAGTTTGGACCTAAAGCAATTTCTGACTCACAATCAAATATGCCATTTAGAAAATGAAATGAAAACTATGAAATTATTTTGAGCTCATGTTATATATGACATATTTTAAACTGCATCCTTAAAGATGACTGCATGTTCTATACATTTTCATTCCCATTAAGCAAATACCACATCACCCTGTGGTTATCATATAATAAATGAGAACACACACACATTTGTATTAAAATGTGTCTTTGCCAAAGCAGATTAGATGAAATGTCTGTATTCGTTTTACAAATGCTATGCTACTTACACATAAAGTCATCAATCCATTTCCACTGTCTACTAATGAAAAAGAATAGTCAGATTCAATTTACTGCCAAGGAATCAGTTTCCATATAATAAATGTCTTTTTCCAACACACACAGAAAATTCAAATAATTTATAATACTGGTAAGAAACACAGTTTATAAAAAATGCAAAACAAATTATATACACGACGGACAAAGACAATAATAAAAACAACATAGAGTGATGTTACCACACTCTGTATGCTAATTTTGTTTTTTACCTACTCTGCCCTACATTAAATTTCTTATATTAAAAAGAGGTTACAAGAGAAAGAAATACTGATTGTGAACAGGTTGGCATACCACCCATGCTAGAAAAAGAAAAAAAGTATCTAACTCAAACTTATGATACAGTTAGGATGGTTTCTCTTCCTTCTACCAAAAACTACGAACAACAAGGAACACCTTGAGTCCATAGTCAGGAAATGAAAGTGTGGGCTGACTCACTGAGCATGCTGTTCCCATGAGCCTCAGGAAGATGTGAAATTATGAGAATGACTGATTAAGGAGGATGATTAAGAAAGGTTAAACATAAACTGCTGATGCTTTTTATTATACCGCTGGAATTATTTAAAAACAAAAAGTGTTGTTCTTAAAATATAAATCACATTATTGACTTGAAGCAGAAATATTTAAATGGCTGTTTTAATGTAGGTGCACTCATATGTACAAGACTAGTATCATGCACTTATGCCTTCAGACTGCGTATATCGGGGCAATTTATTTTGTTGATGATCATGCACTTATGTTAACATTGCAAGACACCTGAAGTGTATCTTGAGCACATGAGTCAGATGCTATCAACTGCAAATTGAGGCATTTATTTTAATAAGATCTATTGCTTCTAATTGTTTCATGCATTCTTATCCACTACTCTTCAAAGCAAAAAGGCTGCTTACTGTTGTTAATAATTGCTATATTATATCACTGATTGGAGCACATCTAGTGTGCCATTTTTCTGAGAACTTAGAGGGCAGGGCCTGATGTCCCCTGCAGGTCAGTGGATTATGAGTACCCATAACCATGCATAGAAATTCCTACTAGTTCATAAAATAATAGTAGTCTACTAGTAGCGAGTTGTTAAAGTGTCATATGCAATAACCAAGCCCTTTATGCACATTATGTGCAAGAAGATCCATCCCGACTATTCAAAATTTCAAGGAGGCTTTCAATGCTTTTCCTGAACAATACATTTTTACAGGGTTATTCACAAAAGGATGAAGGGTTGGGAGAAGGCAGGAGAAGTGAACAATTCAGGACATGATAGTGGAACTGGAAAGTGAGCTGAATTGGAGAATGTTTCCAAATCAGCAATTTTGGCCTAGATTGATCACTTCTCCTGCCTTCTCCAAACCCTTCACCTTTTAGTGAATAACCCTGTTAGTTTTCAGGTGACTTCTGATACACCACCATGATGAAAGTGGAAACATATGAATGTTTTACTAAAACCATAAACAAAAAAAATTAAGATTGCTTAGAAATGTGTATGCAAAAGGTATATTTGTGTACATGTTATATAGTTTCTTGTGGATCAACTTGCAGGGGATTTCATAGCGTAAAATAATTTGTTGTATCTGTGTAACTTTACAATATTAAAAGGGACATCTATCTTTTGGGGTAAGTGATTCTCAAGAGCAAATATACGGATACAAAAAAAACTATACTAAAGTTATTCTGCTTAGTAAAAAAAATTTAAATAAGTGTACCCTGACATGTATTTTCAGTTTCAGAAACATGCTGACAAGGCACACTATTTCTACTACAGTACAATAAAATGTAAATAAGAAATATATATTAAAATGTTCTAGTTTGCAGCATATTTTTTTTTTATTTTGCTGGTCTGTGGAGAAAAACAAAAAGACATAAAGGTCTATTCACTAAAGGGTGAAGTTAACAATCTAGGACAAATAAAGCTGATTTGGAAAAATTCTCTAATTCAGCTCACTTTCCAGTTCAGCTATGTTGTCCTAGATTGTTCCCTTCTCCTGCCTTCTCCAAACTCTTCACCCTTTTGTGAATAGACCCCATAGATGACAGAGGAATTACATTTCTATTGTTTATACTATAATATAGAACACACATATAATCTATGTCTGTCTATTTAACTTTCCTATATAATTAGATATAAATGAGCAGCTATAAACAAACAACAGATCTCATCCCAAGTCCCAAAGTCATTCCCTTTCAAAGTTCATGTAATATAAATGCTCAGTTCAGAATGCAATGAAACTGTAGTAATTACTCCTCAAATAAATCCTTGAATAAAAGTTGTGTCTCTACGGAGTGGGAATTAATATAGCAATAAAGGTAACGGACACCTTTTGCACAGCAAACAAAAATTAATTAATGTATCTCAATACCTTGTTATCTCCTCAGAAGCCAGTGCACACCAATTTTACTGGGTTTTACACATTGTTGTACCTGACTATGATTACACAACCTAATTAAGAGAAGATGTGGAATTCCAAGCCAGAGTCTTAACTGAGAGTCTGCATATGCCTCTAATGTTCAGTCTTTCTGTTGCTCCTGATTAAATGTTCTCTATTAAGCGCTAAAGTGAGAAAAATATATACATGCATTTACATTAACTTTGAAAATGAAAAAAACAAATATGTATTAATGGCATTTATATAGTGTCAACAGTTTATGCAGATCTTTACTGCATAATCAAATCTGCCCTGCCCTCAAGGAGCTTACAATCTAAGGTCCATATCTCACATGCATACATGGCCAATTTAGACAGTAGCCAATTATCCCAATAGCTTGTCTTTTAAGTGTGGGATGAAACCAGAATACACAGAGGAAACTCAAGCAGGTACATTTAGAAAATGCAAATTCCATTAAGACTGACCTGGATTAAACCAAGGACCCTAGTGCTCCAAGGCAGAAGTGTTAACCACTAAGTCACTGTGCTCACAACATTAGTTCACAGTGAAGTACACTGTGATTATTGCACAGTTATGTTTCTCTGGAGGGGACACATACTTCTTATAGATTTAAATGCTTTTTTACACATTTTATTTCATTTTCCATGAACTGCTCCTTTTTTAGTAAAAGAGAGCTAGTCCTCCCTCCCCCCAAAACTAAACTAATTTAGAAAACCTCACCTAGATGTAATCTTACCTATAACACTCTTTTGACCTTTTACATCCCTTAAGCTGGCCATACACCTATACATTTTCTATAGATTTTTTTTCTATCAGCCTATGGTCAGATATAAAAGTGCAATAGATTCCTCCATCTACGCTAAACTGTGTGTATGGAGGAATCTCCCACTGGGCCAAGCTTCAGTATCATGCTAGTCGGCCCTGCTGGGAGTTAAAATACCTGAGGTTTGAATGTCCTGGGCGGTTTGAATCCTCAAAAGCACTACATTGGAAGCTGAATTCCCTCAAAACCAATCACATTTTAGAAATGTGATTGGTTTGTTGAAATCAGTTTAGTGTTTACAGCTTAGTGAAAAATGAGTTTTGCTTTTTATGGGTTGGTGTACATTGCTCGTTGTATTAGTGTATAAGCCCAACCATGTTTCATGCTAATTAGCTGGCAAAACAAATCCAATGCAGTGTGATCCACTTCTACTCTTATTATAATATTTAATTCAGGATACATAAGAGTTAATGTAAAACTGCTCAGCAGACACATTTCTGCAAAAAAATGTTAATTGGATTACGTCAATGCCTTCATAAGCATTCAACTCTATATAATAACCTCAGTACAATAAATCAGGGTAAATGTGTATGTTTTGATGAGCATTATTTTTACTGTAAGGCCATATGGCATGAGGATTGGAATACAATAAAATGGTTATTAGCCTGAAAGTAAAAAGCAATGCAATAAACTAAAATTAATATATGGAATATGCTGCAATATATGGCAATGTGGATTTATTACTGAGCCAACCAATATATTTAAATGCATTTTGTTTTTCTGCTTTCATTATTCACTATTCTCAAGCTTTCTCCACTTTTGCAGTTCCTTATCATTACTATATTTTTCTTATATATTAATGTATAGTGTTGATGCCAAATGAGATCAATATTAATTACAATTTCTGACTAATGTTAAATTTACTGATTTGCCATATTTTAGACTAGACTGATCTGCAGTTTTTTGGCCATTAAAAGTAGCAGTGCTAACCGCAGAGCAGAAAAAAGGAATGAAAAGGAAAATTCAAATGATAATATAACTTTATCATAATCATGTGTTATGTTTAAAGGATTATCACTGCTTCTTTACAGCCATACATTTGCATATTTTATGTTCCAGCAGTAGGGCGTGTAAAATGTGATAAAACTGCATGAGCTCAAAACTGAATTTTCCATATCTAACGCCTGCACTGCATTTTAATAGCTAATGAGCATTCAAGATGGATTGATAATCTACCTCTGAAATTTTTATAATGATATAACATTTATACTATGTTGCTTCATAAAAAGGATTGGCTGCAGCCAGAATGAAGATCCCGTATAACTGGAAGGATTCTAGAAAGTCTGCTGCTAAGTCGGTTAAACAAAACAGCAGGTACACCAGCGTTTGGCACAGCATAGAAGAGCCAAACCCTCTGGTCAGGATTCGGCAGTGTACCTACACCTAAAGGAAAAAGGTCACTCCTTTGAAGACACTCAAGTACGCATCCAAGACAGGGAGGAGGACTAGTTCAAAAAAGGTGTGAAAGAGGCCATTTATGTAAAAATGGTGAAGCCAAGCTTGAATAGAGGTGTAGAAGGGGGG